>NC_060142.1:475833011-475965511 GCF_021461385.2 Schistocerca piceifrons
GGCGCTACCAACAAAAATTTGTTTTTTCAGCCCCTGCCATGTAGGCTGCACTGAACATCAGTGTGCAGTGCAGGAATAGTATCAGGCTGTTTGCAGAGGAACCTACACTTCAAGGGCAAGATACAGTTTCCCAGCCACAGAAGTGTAGGCTTTCCTGCACATAGAGGAGGGGATGGACAAAGAGAGGGGGAAAGGAGGGAAGGGACAGAGAGAGGTGGGTGAAGAGATGGCTAGGAGAAGTGGGGAGGAGGAGATGGATAGGGAGAATGGAAAGCGAGAGGTGGGCAGAAGGAGGTGGACAGAGAGAGAGGGAGGTGGAGTAAATAGATAAAGAGTGGATGGAGTGTTGCACAGAGAGAGATGGTGATGGAGGAAATTGACAGGGAGAGAAGGGGAGGAGGAGATGATTTCAGAGTAAGGGAGCGGATGAGATGGACAGAGAGGGAGGGAGGGGGAGTTTGTAGGATGGGAGGAGGAGATGAAGAGACAGAGAGGGTGGGGAGGAGGTAATGGACAGATGGAGGTGGGAGGATGGGGTGGACAGAGAGTCAGGAGGAGGGAGAAGTGAACACAGGGAAGGGATCAGACGAGATGGATGGGAAGAGTGGAGAGGAGGAGATGGATAGGGAGAAGAGGGCAGGAGAGGAGGAAGAGTACATGCACAGAGGGGAAGAGGAGATATACAGAGAGGTGGGAGGACAATGAGATGAACAAGGAGGGGGGAGGCAGAGATGGGCAGAAGGGGGGGGTAAGAGGGGATCAGTGCAATATATTTTATATGTTGAGCGAGTACATGGGCTAAGCTGTGGGGTACTGCCTAGTTACCCATAACTGTAGCTGTGTCTTTTTACTGGGGCAACTATGTTTCTATTGTGGCTTGTTGCTGTAGACATCATTCCTCTCAATTATATTTTTTCTCGGCCTTGATAATAATGCAAAATCCAGCAGAAACTCTGATTAGTTTTGCTTCTTAGTGTATAATGTGTGCTTGACTTCTTTTATGGAGACAGGTTTGTGCTTCCGGCGTTGCTTTTCTGCTAATTGTCCAGGGTGACGTCGCTGAGAGCGAGAAGTGACTGTTTCATGAAGTTAATGAGTTGAAAGTTACCAGCGGAAGGGAGAAATATTTTGACGTCGTGAAAGGAAGAGTGGTTTAGGCCGCACCGCTGATTAGCCATCCCTTTTTCAATGATGGTGCGTTTACCATCCTGAGAGGGCAGGCGAAGCACGCAAATCTCTATGACAATCGATTGACTATATGAGCACCCTTACAACCAAACAGTGTAGTCGCGCTGAAATTGAGAGGCTCTTCGATTTTGACTCAGTAGTTGAGTCGTCGCAACACTCGAGTATATGCACCTGGCCTAAGACTGCTTGAATGTTTTAGTGAGAAATCAGATGATTTACTGCAAGAATTCTGGGAAAGAATACTTTATTTGCAAAAACAAGAGCTTCAAAAGCTCTCAGCTAACCTCTGCAAACGAGTCCACAATTTTTTTGAAACTGGATTTACTGAAAACAGAGAAAACATTAGAAGTAGATGTCAACTATCGTCGTGGCATGATATTTCAACACAATAATGTTACTGGAAACATTAGTGTTAGACTTGACTCAGTCACCTGAAAGCTTAGTTTGAGCTCATACATTATAACACACACTTCAGACTCAGGTCGCACAAATGGAGTCATTGTTGGTTTTTACTTATTAGTACGTCATCATCAGATGGTCTGTTTATAAAGAAGGAAAAAAGGGGTAGTAAAATACATTGTGCGGCACAATTAAAGGATCTATGTTTCTAAACCATGTAACTGTTTTCCGTTGCGATGTAGAAGTTTGAAATGGTGTTCAAGAGTAGTGTCCTGTGACGTCATCCTCGGCCTCGACGACACTTCAAACAGCAATAATTTGACAAAATTTAAACATGTGTTTCTGCTTTTTCAGCGCTTCTGTTTCGTGTCGTCCAGCGGCGTGATCAGGGGGGGTGGGCGTGGCAGGGGGAGGGATGGGGTGACAATGACACATACGTGAATAAAATGGTGAAGTGCCCCTCTGAGACCCCCATTTCGGCAACACGTACGGAGCCAGAAGACCACTTTTGTTGAGCACTTAAAAAATTGACCTCTACACAGACAACATGTGATGATGATGTTTGGTTAGTGGGGCGCTTAACTCCGCGGTCATCAGCGCCCAGACAAAGTCACAATTTTTACACAGTCCAATTTAGCTACGAATGATGATGATGATGATGATGATGAAATGATGAGGACAACATAAACACCCAGTCCCCAGGCAGAGGAAACCTCAACCCGGTCGGCAATCGAAGCCGGGTCCCCGTGATCCAGAGAAAACAACACTAGCCACTAGACCACGAGCTCCAGACAGCAGATAACATGAGACGAAGTCTCATAAGCACCTGCAGGCAGGCAAGCAGGCAACCCCTTGACATCCCTCCCATGCCATTACATCTGCTATCTGGGGATGGCCTGCCTGCCTGCAGGTGCCTACGACTTCGTCATGGAGGGCTGGAAAAGCATATGCACCCTCTCCTGCTTCGGATGGCGTACAAATTTCGTCTAATGGTTTTGAACAGCTTCTAGTTGCCCTAACGTGTACACCACAGAGAAAATTGCGGTCACGTTACATTCCAAGTAAGTGCGATCACGTTCAGTGGATCTGCACGCCCTAGAAGTCCTTACAGGAAGGTTCAATCGTCCGGGGGATGTCAGCAGTGCCAAAGGTTGTCAAGAACCTCATCCTGTTGTTCATCGCACTGCGAACTGCCTTTTCGACCGCGAAACGTTTAGGAATCAACGCGCCAAGGAAAGGAATGGTTTCGCTAACGCGCTTTATCCCACCCCGTGAGGCCTTTTCGTATCGACTCTGAGCGGCGGTGTATCTGAAACGTTTTTCTCGACCATTCGTAAGAAAATTGCTTGATTTCAACGCTGGGCTTTGCGGTTCAGATCTCCATCGCAGAGGCATCAAGAGAAAGGATGAAATGTTCCTAAGAGGGGATGTGACGATCTTCCCATAATGTGAAGCTTCCACGCTGGCGTTATGCGCCATTGCGGTGAAATTTGGTGTTAGTGTGACACCGTTAATCCAAGTTACAACTCACATGAACTTCTGAGTTCTGGCCTTTCTTTCGCAGGTGTCGACGCCTTGCTGTTTAAAGCGTTGACGAGCCCACGGATGACCTCGCATGGTGCCACGCTTTTGCACCATTACAGAGGAAGATTACAGGCACCTTTGACGTTGCAAGAGGAAACAATTGCGGTGTTTCGAAAAAGTGATCCCTTAATTGTGTTGCGCAGTGTAGTAGGAAACTAAGTAAATATCGTGGGACTAGGGTCTCCTGTCGGGTAGACCGTTCGCATGGTACAAGTCTTTCGATTTGACGCCACTTCGGCGACTTGCGTGTCGATGGGGATGAAATGATGATGATTAGGACAACACAACACCCAGTCCCTGAGCGGAGAAAATCTCCGACCCAGCCGGGAATCGAACCTGGGCCCTTAGGATTGACGTTCTGTTGCGCTGACCACTTTCTTTTTTTTTTTTCTCCCCTCTTCAATTCGTTCGCTGCTGTTCGTTGCGTTTGGTCTGGGCGGACGTCACATGACACCCGTTCAAGTTGATCGTTGATTCCTTTGCTCAGTTTTTTTGTTACTGAGGGCTATCGCCTCTCAGACTGAACGCGCTGAGCTGCCGTGCCGGTAGTAAAAATCCTGTAAATAACCGATTCCTTAAGGAAATCGAACTCCCATCTATAACAAAGCTTCAAACATTTGGTTATTTTTTAAATGAGTTAATGTCTTAAATATTTGCTTTTAAGCTTGTAAGCGGGAAAAAGTTTAGGTAAGGTTTGGAATTATACTTAAGTTTGATGGTAGTTGCTAAGTGCTCTCATTATGAAACATTGGATGAAGTTAATCTAGGTAATTTGCGCTCCATTTTAAGCAAAAGCTAGTTTTTCACGCATCTCAATGTTTATGGCGTCGTATCTTCTGAACTATATGTCATACCATGACATAATTTCTCAGGTACGTCTGCAAAGAATGTTCCGATCGAAGTTAGTAATACTGAAGTAATGAATTAAAACGTCATGTCTGATGTTGAAGTTTTACTGTACGCTATTTAAAGCAAAAGCAAGTTAGTTTTGCAAACATCTAATTGTTTCTGACGTCATATCTGCTGAGCTATCTGTTGTGCAATGATATAATTTTGCAGGTATATTCAACGATATATTTAGAAACTATCCAAAAAGAGCTTTGCGTATGGAGTCACTGGTAAAGGAATAATAAATTCAAACGTCACGTCTGACATCGAAGTCTGACTTCATGAACAGCGAGAATGTGGTAAGCGACAAATTTTTTTCTCTAATCATTTTGTGGGGTGTGTCAATAAGAAAAAATTTCATAAAGGTTTGAAGTGATGTATAAAGTTTTCTGGAAGTCGCTAAGTGCTCTCAATCTCAAATACTGGATGAATGAAGTCACGGTATTTGCATTCCGCCAGTTACGCTGCCTTAAGATAAACGTACAGTTTGGAACTGTAATACCTGTTTTATTGTGTTAAACTTTTAACAAGGTTATACTTCATAATGAGTAGATTACGACAGGTCAGAGCTTTACATTTTTAAATTCGGTCAACAAATAGGCGCAATTTTCAAAATGAAATTTTTGGAGTCCCTGGTAGTCGTTTTATAGGCAACCTGCAACTGCTATTTGGATATGGGTTCCGAAATAACTGTTTAGTAATGTAGATTTCTTAGCTAATGGTGTAGATAGGCTGCATAGATGACACCCGTCTGCTGACTTGTACCGCGAGTACCGAACTATTAGCTGGCCAGTGTACGCTAAGCAGCCAGTATGCAAGGACTGACGAATCAAGCTATTATTAGTCAAGTGCTATCCGGCACAGAAAGGAATTTCCATGAAAGTAAAAAAAAAGGCAAGGGACTCTGAGAAGAGAAGTCACGACAACCTAGAAAATACTCCGAAAAGAGCTTTGTTATGGAAATCGCTTTATTAACTGTTGACAACTGTTTTTTTTTCTTTACAGTAGTAGTTTGTTGTTTTTCATCTTTTATGTCTCGTGTAACTATCACGGAATAAACAGTTTTAATAATCTGTGTTCCTGACCATATAGTATATGTCCATTTTATTAATTACTAAGTCAACATTATAATCTGTTAAAGGACTTAATGGAGTCAACTCCTAGTAGGTTGTGGGCCCAGGAAGAGATTAGTGAAGTTTACACACCCATAAAGTACCAACTTTTCGAAAACTGATAAACCAAGATCGCAAGTATCTACTTAGCATAAAATATTGTCAAAAAAAAAAAGTTCAAATGTGAGTGAAATCTTATGGGACTTAACTGCTAAGGTGATTAGTCCCTAAGCTACACACTACGTAACCTAAATTATCGTAAGGACAAACACACACACCCATGCCCGAGGGAGGACTCGAACCTCCGCCGGGATCAGCCGCACAGTCCATGACTGCAGCGCCTCAGACAGCTCGGCTAATACCGCGCGGCAAAATATTCTAACTTTTACTCGCGACGCACGGTATTTCCCGTGTGTTCAATGTGGTGGCATTTTATTTTTGCCAAAAAAATTGAAGATTTGCTGAATTAATTAGCTTGTCTAAAATTACTTTGAGCGGGAAAACAATGTTTAATATTGAAAATTTGACTGGTATGCCTAATAAGAACGACTGGAAATTTACAATTGAAATGTACCTAAAACATGAGGGACTATGGGAAACAATTGCTTGCGCTAATGGAGGCCCTAAAGCATTAACCCAAAGTGTTTTTAACTGTAAATTCATTTGTATATCTAAAACTTCATAGAGCAACGACTACTGAAGAAGCATGGCAAAATTTGCAATCTACGTTCGAAGATAAGAGCTTATGTAATTATATTGGACTGCTACAATGCTTGATAAATGTAAGATTGGGTTCTGAGAGAAAAATGGGGTAACAAAATTGACCATCTACATACATACCCAGCAAGTCTCAGTACGGTGCTTGGGGGAAGGTACCAAATACCACTACCACTTATTTCATTCTCATGTTCCACTTGCAAATAGAGCGAGGGAAAAACGGTTGTCCATATGCCTCCGTATGAGTGCTAACTTTTCTCACCTTACTTCCGTGGCCCTTACGCAAAATGTACGTTGGTGGCAGTAGAATCGTCTGCAGTCGATCTCAATTGCTGGTCCTCTAAATTTCCTCAATAGCGTCTCACGAAAAGAACACCGTTTTCCCTTCAGGGATTCACATTTGGGTAATCTTCGAGAAGTGTTGCCTATCGCACGCGCGGGCTCCGAACGACCGAAAGATATATATCGACCGCGTGACTCTCTTGGCGGCAAATAAGGATACTGTGTATTGTGGTGAATAGAGCGACGACAAAAGACGCTCATAACATAACATAATTACAAAGGCTACTAGTACTTTCACTTACTTTACTCGTCAGTCACGTTTTTTTCGAGGACCGTTCTGCGAGTTGTACACGCCGCCGGAAGCAGTCTTTGTTTCCCATGACCTGGGTACACTCTAGATATGTCTCTGAGGAATATTAGGAGAGTCTCAGAAGGTTGAATGTTCCCACGCAACCACAGTTTGTGGAAATACAGGTACTGGAAGAGGATAAATTCTAGTGTCCTATTCCACTTGTCGGCTTTGAGCAATGACGCTAAGTATAGGCAATCTATGAAAGCAACGGATCATACTCGTAAACAGACGAACGTAGCATACGATAAAATTACACTCACATTCACGCAGTTATTTACTTAGTCATGAATTACATCGAAACGAACTGAAGATAACAAATTAACTAAGAACAAGAATTGAAAATAATTTTTCATGTCTGGTAAGAAGTATTTTCGTAATTTATGCTACTAGAAAAACACAGAAATACTTTAAATTGTTTTAGAGTAAAGCGCATGGTGAAGTCATACTGTCATAAAATAGCGCTAATTTCATTTTAAGTGCTGAATGTAACGGGACTAGCACAGGAAAGTGGGAGTTTTTAGAGAGGAAAAAACTAAAGTGTATCAGAAAAACGGAAAGATTAAATGAATGACAACAAATACGAAACAGTAGCATAAAATGTGGGGAAACCGACACGCTAAACTCTATAAGAAAAGCCAGGACGTGATAAACGAATATCTACAAAAAATAAAATATAGGTATCCATAAATAGATTTAACATATACAGGGCGACTCACCTAACATTACCGCTCGATATATTTCGTAAACCACATCAAATACTGACGAATCGATTCCACAGACCGAACGTGAGGAGAGGGGCTAGTGTAATCGGTTAATACAAACCATAAAAAAATGCACGGAAGTATGTTTTTTAACACAAACCTACGTTTTTTTAAATGGAACCCCGTTAGTTTTGTTAGCACATCTGAACATATAAACAAATACGTAATCAGTGCCGTTTGTTGCATTGTAAAATGTTAATTACATCCGGAGATGTTGTAACTTAAAGCTGACGCTTGAGTACCACTCCTCCGTTGTTCGATCGTGTGTATCGGAGAGCACCGAATTACGTAGGGATCCAAAGGGAACGGTGATGGACCTTAGGTACAGAAGAGACTGGAACAGCACATTACGTCCACATGCTAACATCTTTTTGTTGGTCTTTTTCACTGACGCACATGTACATTACCATGAGGGGTGAGGTACACGTACTCACGTGGTTTCCGTTTTCAATTACGGAGTGGAATAAAGTGTGTCCCGACATGTCAGGCCAATAGATATTCAATGCGGTGGCCATCATTTGCTGCACACAATTGCAATCTCTGGCGTAATGAATGTCGTACACGCCGCAGTACATCTGGTGTAATGTCGCCGCAGGCTGCCACAATATGTTGTTTCATATCCTCTGGAGTTGTAGGCACATCACGGTACACATTCTCCTTTAACGTACCCCACAGAAAGAAGTCCAGAGGTGTAAGATCAGGAGAACGGGCTGGCCAATTTATGCGTCCTCCACGTCCTATGAAACGCCCGTCGAACATCCTGTCAAGGGTCAGCCTAGTGTTAATTGCGGAATGTGCAGGTGCACCATCATGCTGATACCACATACGTCGACGCGTTTCCAGTGGGACATTTTCGAGCAACGTTGGCAGGTCATTCTGTAGAAACGCGATGTATGTTGCAGCTGTTTGGGCCCCTGCAATGAAGTGAGGACCAATGAGGTGGTCGTCAATGATTCCGCACCATACATTTACAGTCCACGGTCGCTGTCGCTCTACCTGTCTGAGCCAGCGAGGATTGTCCACGGACCAGTAATGCATGTTCCGTAGATTCACTGCCCCGTGGTTTGTGAAACCCGCTTCATCGGTAAACAGGTAGAACTGCAACGCATTCTCTATTAATGCCCATTGACAGAATTGCACTCGATGATTAAAGCCATCACCATGTAATTGCTGATGTAGCGACACATGAAACGGGTGAAAGTGGTGACGATGCAGTATGCGCATGACACTTCTTTGACTCAGTCCACCGGCTCTCGCAATGTCCCGTGTACTCATGTGTGGGTTCAAGGCAACAGCAGCTAACATACCAACTGCACCCGCTTCTCCTGTGACGGGCCCGTTACGGACCCATTTGCTTGCTACGACCATACCTGTTGCATACAGTTGGCGGTAGATGTTTTGCAATGTGCGGCACGTTGGATGCTCTCTGTCCGGGTACCGTTCTGCATACACCCTGCAGGCTTCAGCTGCATTTCGTCGACACTCGCCGTAGATGAGTATCATCCCCGCCTTTTCAGAGTTCGAATACACCATGGTCACAGTTCCTACAACACTACACTATCACAGACGTCTGGTAACACGGTGTACTACAGTTGGTCTGCGTGCGGAGACGAATGCAGAATAACAATAGCAGCAAGCACTACATGCGGACACTGCGACAGCTAGACCAAACCACAACAGTGCACTACAGCCACACTCGTAAACACGGTCGTCATCGTAAACATGTCTCTGCAGATGCTGCTCGCCGACCGTGGCCCGTGTTTGTTACAACACGCAACTGAACGTCGGAGGTTTCAAGCGTCAACTTTAGGTTACAATATCTCCGGATGTAATTAACATTTTACAATGCAACAAACGGCACTGATTACGTATTTGTTTATATGTTCAGATGTGATAACAAAACTAACGTGGTTCCATTTAAAAAACGTAGGTTTGTGTTAAAAAACATACTTCCGTGCATTTTTGTATGGTTTGTATTAAACAATTACACTAGTCCCTCTCCTCACGTTCGGTCTGTGGAATCGGTTCATCAGTATTTGATGTGGTTTACGAAATATATCCAGCGGTAACGTTAGGTGACTCACCCTGTATAGGTAAATTGCAGTTATAGATTCAAACCGCTCCATAATTCATATATAAATTACTTTTGCGGTTGTTTGCTCTGTAACGTAATACCATTTGTACATTTGTAATTGCTCTCTGAAACTTCTGTGGTGTATAACAAAAATTGGAATCGATAACTAGAGCTGACCTATATAGGTCAATCTTAGTTACCGATTCCAATATTAGTAACTTCTTTGTAGTAGTTCAGAGAGCAATTACAAATGCAGAAATCGTGTTAGCCTACATTTTAGTGCACATACGCGGTGAAAAAACGATCTAATTAATGAAGCATCGAATGGCTGGAATCGGTAATTGGAATTGACCTGTTTAGGAGGTCAATTCTAGTTACCGATTCCAACTTTTGGATGGTTCGTAATTTTGGACATTTTTGCAGTAAATCTGTGGACTATGTTTTTGTAGAATTTCTAGATTTCTTATTGATCTCAAAACCACTGCGAAAAACTAATAAATATTGTAGTTATAGCTTTCAAATATTTCTCTTTTCCTTAGTAATGAGGATAGTAGTGCCATTTGTAGAAATCCTGTAACACCTTAGTGCATACACTTCTTGTTAGAACAATCTAAGTAACGAACCGCGGAATGGTTGGACTCGGTAACTGGAATTAACCTATATAGGTCAGTTCCAGTTACCGATTCCAGTACTTGTCAGACCCAACTTTTTGTCAATTTTCGTTACTTGTGTTCTCGTCCCATTACATTTTACGATTAGTATTAAAAGTTAAGCTGATTCATAACATGACTTCAGCATGCGCTATACTGTACTGGATGGCCGGTCGGGGTGACCGAGCGGTTCTGGGCGCTACAGTCTGGACCGCGCGACCGCTACGGTCGCAGGTTCGAATCCTGCCTCGGGCATGGGTGTGTGTGATGTCCTTAGGTTGGTTAGGTTTAAGTAGTTCTAGGTTCTAGGGGATTGATGACCTCAGAAGTTAAGCTCCATAGTGCTCAGAGCCATTTGAACCATTTTTTTGTGCTGGATGTATAGGTCGCCCGTGCTTTTCTTACTCGCATAAATTACTATTTAATGTATTTCAGACACGTATACGTCTCTTTTTCCGTTCTTATTTCTTTTCGTTACCTTTAATTCTTGTCCTTATAATTTGTGGCCAAGTAATTAACCACGTGAACTGTGTTCGTAATTTTTTCGTACGCTACATGCATTTATTTACGAATATGATCAGTTGCTTTCAAAGATTTCTTCTATGTAGCGTCTCTGACGTCATTGATCAAAGCCGACGAGTGGAATCGGACACTAGAATTGACCCCTGTCTCCATGACAATACACACATTTCCTGAAATCGTCATTTGGCAGCAATCCATATCCCCAACAGAAATACAAACAAATTACACACTCCACAATCGAGGAATTAGGTTTAGGCAGGTAAGAGTATCGGGACTCGGGACTACCGAAGATCGGCATACACCCCGTCGGCTTTGACCAATGACGTCAGAATTAGCCAGAGATGATTTATTACACAGATTTAACAGCAAAGATGAGTGTTCATAAACAAAGGAATGTAGGAGAGAAAACAGATGATGGACATGTATCACGTCCAGCAATATTTCGAGCATAATGTTAAGGATATCGCTGCTTTGAGTCTTAGTATTTCTGTAAAAGAAAAAAAAAGGGATAAAAATAACGGTAGCATGGAATACCTCAGTTTACATATATATGAGTTGTATATGAGAAAATAGTTCAAATGGTTCTGAGCATTATGGGACTTAACTTCTGAGGTCATCAGTCCCCTAAAACTTAGAACTGGTTCAACTGGCTCTGAGCACTATGGGACTTAACATCTGTCGTCATCAGTCCCCTAGAACTTAGAACTACTTAAACCTAACTAACCTAAGGACATCACACGCATCCATGCCCGAGGCAGGATTCGAACCTGCGACCGTAGCGGTCACGCGGTTCCAGACTGAAGCGCCTAGAACCGCACGGCCACACCGGAGGCCACTTAGAACTACTTAAACCTAACTAACCTAAGGACATCACACACATCAATACCCGAGGCAGGGTTCGAACCTGCGACTGTAGCGGTCGCGCGGTCCCAGTTGTATCTCTAACTTCAGGCTATTTGGATGGCTTAACTGCAGTACGGGAAACAAATTTAGCGTACGTCGACTTCTTCGTTTTCGTTAGCGTTAGTATCCTATTCTTCAGCTGACCTATGTAGGTCAACTGAAGTACGAGATACAAATTTTACAGGTGTTGTTTCTTTCGACTCCGCTACTAATAGCATTCTGTTATTACGTAGATAGTATTACAAGCAAAGGCGAAAAGATCTACATACAAAATATTTGTATCCCATACTTCAGTTGACCTATATAGATCAGCTGAAGAATAGGAGACTATGGCTAACGAAAACCAAGACTTAGACATACGTAACGTTGGCATCCTGTACCTCATTTCAACTACGTGAAGGCGGAAAAAAAACGAGACACATAAAATTTGTACCTCATACTTCAATTAACCTATATAGGTCAACTGAAGTATGGGCCACAATATTTTTTTTGCTTCCGATACTATTAGTATCGACTGAAAATTATCATAGTCTTGCTAGTGACGACAAAAAACCGATAACAGTAAAATTTGTATCCCATTCTACAATTGTGCTATATAGGTCAATTGCAGAATAGGATACTAGTATACTACTAGCGAATGGGAAATAACGACATCTATAACATGTTGACCTATATACGTCAACTGAAGAGTAGGATACTAGTGGTAGCGAAGGCGAAAAATAGCGACATACATAACATTTGTATCCTGATCTTCAGTTTACCTATATAGGTAAATGACATCAATGTTACAAATGTCGTTTTTTTCTTCAAGCTTGCACCTGTTTCTCGTACTTCAGTTGACCGTTGACCTGTATACGTCAGTTGACCTGTATACGTGAGTTGAAGTATGGGATACAAATTTTACGTATGTCGATCTTT
The DNA here is from genome assembly GCF_021461385.2 of Schistocerca piceifrons. Lineage (NCBI taxonomy): Eukaryota > Metazoa > Arthropoda > Insecta > Orthoptera > Acrididae > Schistocerca > Schistocerca piceifrons. The sequence goes on from NC_060142.1 coordinate 475,845,362, forward strand.
TCGCCTTCAGCAGTGCTAGTATAGACCCAAAAAATCGTAGTGGTACTAGTTCTACGTAAGAGAAAAAGAGCAACGACTGCAAAATTTGTATTCTGTACTGCAGCTGCGAACCCATACTTAACGCAGAACAATGTAATACGGCAAAGAAATACACAAAATAGACAAATTCAGTACAACATGAAAATAAAAAACTAAAGTTACAATATGCAAACTCCGATTTATTTTCAATGGGTCGAAAGTAAAGACGTTAATATGTATGAGTAACCTATGACGTTATTAGTCAAAGCCGACGGGTTGTATCCCGTTCCTCAGTCGACCCCACTTTCCAAATCTCTCGTCACGGCAGTCGTGCGTTTGATGTATTTCTTCGTTGGATATATGTCGTTCGAAGACAGCGCGTTCCATAAGTGATGCTCCTTGGAAATTAACCCCATTTGAGTTCACAATGCATTTCCGTAATACTTGCGTGTTGATCGAATCTACCGGTAACAAATATAGCAGCATGCCTCTGAATTGGTTCGATATCTTCCTCCAATCAGACCTGGTGGGGATCCCAGACACTCGAGCAGTATTCAATATTTGACGCACTAGTGTTCAAGACACCGCTCTCTTACTGTTATTTTATGAACTACACTTTCCCAAAATTCTCCCAATAAAACGAAATGACCATTCGCCTTATCTGCTACCGACCTGACGTGCTCGTTTCACTTCATATCCCTAGACATTTAAGCGACGTGACTGTATCAAGCAGCACATTACTAATGCTGTATTCGAAAGTTACAGGATTACTTTTCCTACTTATCCGCATCAACTCACATTTTAGAGCAAGTTGCCAGTCATTAGAAATTCTGTCTGTGTTACTAAGTCAGCTTCAGAATTTCAAAGGACTGACCGATGTCGGTGTACCATGTTAACAGTTGTTAAATGAACAAAGCAATTTCGGTATAATTGTAGCTTTAAAACGGTCTTCACCAGTTCTGCGTGGATTACACTATCTGAATCTACACAATACAGGTAAAAACTAGGCTTTCTGAGCTGTCAGCCAATCAGGAACAATGTCATCATTGGCCGGGCTGTCTATATAGGAATTCTAACTCGTTAGAATCTACAGCGTCATCGCACGTAGGATGATCTCTCTGAAATCTTTACCATCTACAGACCTTTGACAACCATGACCAATGTGGTCTGGTTTCTTTGCAGCAAAACATTTGCAACAAGGAGTGTTATAGATAACAACAGATGACAGAAACTGTAACACTATCAAACTGAATGTACCGAGGAGAAATGTGATGCAGCAGAATATTGGCAGCCTCGTAGGCGGCGGGGCACTAAGTCTTCATCTACCTTCTGTCATGTTACTGCTTACAAAATAAACATGCCACCACACGTCGATAGTAAATTGTTTTATGTCTCACTACGAAAAGTAAACACAAACGACCAAATAGGGGCTATGAAAAATTACCTGTCTCAAGTAGCCACGCTTTCATGTAACTAGGGCGAGTTTCTCCACACACATATTTCTCCATACGTTTCCCACTTAGAGCGAGCAACAGTTGTTCCCGTAGATGATTGGTTTGTCTAGAGCCTTCCTATGTTCACGAAAAGTTTCATGTCGTACATATGTATGGTGTGCCATACTGACGTACTGAAAGGTTATCTTTGGATGTGCTCCTTTTGTCAGAGAACAAAATAAATATAATTTTCTCTTCCAAAGATTAACATACTATCAGAGACATAAATATAATGTAAGTTCATTTTATTTTCGAAATATTTTCACTTGGAGTAAGAAGCAAGCTGTATCATTTGTTATTGGTATAATCTTTAAGTGAAAAGTAAGCTCAGGATACTGAAATAACTTACACAAATATATTTATTTTAGGCAAACCTCATATTTTACTCCAGCGTCGCGTTTACTTTATTGTATCTGTTATCAAAGTATTAAGTCTGATCAACGCAGTTTTACGGTTACTTAGACCACAGATTGTCTATTATGGGATACGAACAGTTATCTCTATAGTAGTACAGAGATCACTAGTTAGAAACTCATTCTACATCTATATTTATATGGATACTCTGCAAATCACTTTTAAGTGCCTGGCACAGGGTTCATCGAACCACCTTCACAGTTCTCTATTATTCCAATCTCGTATAGCGCGCGGAAAGAATGAACACATATCTTTCCGTAAGAGCTCTGATTTCCCTTATTTTATCGTGGTGATCGTTCCTCTCTACGTAGGTCGGTGTCAACAAAATATTTTCGCATTCGGAGGAGAAAGTTGGCGACTGGAATTTCGAGAGAAGATTCCGCCGCAACGAAAAACGCCTTTCTTGTAATGATGTCCGTCCCAAATCCTGTATCATTTTTGTGACACTCTCTCCCATATTTCGCGATAATACAGAACGTGCTGCCTTTCTTTTAACTTTTTCGATGTACTCCGTCAGTCCTATCTGGTAAGGATCCCACATCGCGGAACAGTATTCTAAAAGAGGACGGACAAGCGTAGTGTATGCAGTCTCCTTAGCAGGTCTGTTACATTTTCGAAATGTCCTACCAATAAAACGCAGTCTTTGGTTAGCCTTCCCCACAACATTTTGTATGTGTTCCTTCCAATTTAAGTTGTTCGTAACTGTAATACCTAGGTATTTAGTTGAATTTACGGCTTTTAGATTAGACTAATTTATAGTGTAACCGAAGTTTAACGAGTTCATTTTAGTACTCATGTGGATAACGTCACACTTTTCGTTATTTAGGTTCAACTGCCACTTTTCGCACCATTCAGATATTTCTTCTAAATCGTTTTGCAGTTTATTTTGATTTCTGATGACTTTATTAGTCGATAAAAGACAGCGTCATCTGCAAACTACCGAAGACGGCTGCTCAGATTGTCTCCCAAATCGTTAATATAGATAACGAACAGCAAAGGGCCTATAACACTACCTTGGGGAACGCCAGAAATCACTTCTGTTTTACTCGATGGCTTTCGGTCAGTTACTACGAACTGAGACCTCTCTGACAGGAAATCACAAATCCAGTCACATAACTGAGACGATATTCCATAAGCACTCAATTTCACTACGAGCTGCTCGTGTGGTACAGTGTCAAAAGCCTTCCGTAAGTCCAGAAATACGGAATCGATCTGAAATCCCTTGTCAATAGTACTCAGCACTTCATGTGAATAAAGAGCTAGATGTGTTTCACAGGAACGATGTTTCCTAAACCCATGTTGACTGTGTTTCAATAGACCGTTTTCTTCGAGGTAATTCATAATGTTCGAATACAATATACACTACTGGCCATTAAAATTGCTACACCAAGAAGAAATGCAGATGATAAACGGGTATTCATTGGGCAAATATATTATACTAGAATGACATGGGATTACATTTGCACACAATTTGGGTGCGTAGATCCTGAGAAATCAGTATCCAGAACAACAACCTCTGGCCGTAATAACGGCCTTGATACGCCTGGGCATTGTGTCAAACAGAGCTTGGATGGCGTGTACAGGTACAGCTGCCCATGCAACTTCAACACGATACCACAGTTCATCAAGAATAGTGACTGGCGTATTGCGGCGAGCCAGTTGCTCGGCCACCATTGACCAGACGTTTTCAATTGGTGAGAGATCTGTAGAATGTGCTGGCCAGGGCAGCAGTCGAACATTTTCTGTATCCAGAAAGGCCCGTACAGGACCTGCAACATGCGGTCGTGCATTATCCTGCTGAAATGTAGGGTTCGCAGGGATCGAACGAAGGGTAGAGCCACGGGTCGTAACACATCTGAAATGTAACGTTCACTATTCAAAGTGCCGTCAATGCGAACAAGAGGTGGCCGAGACGTGTAACCAATGGCACCCCATACCATCACGCCGGGTGATACGCCAGTATGGCGATGACGAATACACTCTTCCAATGTGCGTTCACCGCGATGTCGCCAAACACGGATGCGACAATCATGATGATGTAAATAGAACCTGGATTCATCCGGAAAAATGACGTTTTGCCATTCGTGCACCCAGGTTCGTCGTTGAGTACACCATCGCAGGTGCTCCTGTCTGTGATGCAGCGTCAAGGGTAACGGCAGCCACGGTCTCCGAGCTGATAGTCCATGCTGCTGCAAACGTCGTCGAACTGTTCGTGCAGATGGTATGGTTGTTGTCTTGCAAACGTCCCCATCTGTTGACTCAGGGATCGAGACGTGGCTGCACGATCCGTTATAGCCAAGCGGATAAGATGCTTGTCATCTCGACTGCTAGTGATACGAGGCCGTTGGGATCCAGCACGGCGTTCCGTAGTACCCTCCTGAACCCATCGATTCCATATTCTGTTAACAGTCATTAGATCTCGACCAACGCGAGCAGCAATGTCGCGATACGATAAACCGCAATCGCGATAGGCTACAATCCGACCTTTATCAAAGTCGGAAACGTGATGGTACGCATTTCTCCTCCTTACACGAGGCATCACAACAACGTTTCACCAGGCAACCCCGGTCAACTGCTGTTTGTGAATGAGAAATTGGTTGGAAACTTTTCCTCATGTCAGCACGTTGTAGGTGTCGCCACCGGCTCCAACCTTGTGTGAATGCTCTGCAAAACTAATCATTTGCATAGCACAGCATCTTCTTTCTGTCGGTTAAATTTCGCGTTTGTAGCACGTCATGTTCGTGGTGTAGCAATTTTAATGGCTAGTAGTGTATGTTCTAAAATCCTGCTGCATATCGACGTTAACGATATGGGCCTGTAATTTAGTGGATTACTCCTACTACCTTTCTTGGATATTGGTGTGACCTGTGCAACTTTCCAGTCTTTGGGTACGGATCTTACGTCGAGCGAACGGTTGTATGTGATTGTTAAGTATTACATCTCCATGGATACGAACTATTCCATTTTTATTTCCTTGCTTGGGTGACACTCATGTCGCGAGACTTCGTGCAAACTTGATGTCACTTTGACAACAAACGCTGTATCCGAGGCCTGCGACAAACACTGGCGTTCACGACACAGCGCGGGTTACTGCAGGTCTTACGAGTGCCAGCAACCGCCTCCGGCGGGGAACGAGAAGCTATTTCAGACGAGTTTAATAATTCCTGATTGAGCGCTTAAATGCATGCAAGCCCTCGATAGCACACAAGTTACGACCTTTAGTGGGTTCCTTTTCAGTTACATATTGATTTCCCGTGCGCCCTGCACGGAATCGAGCGTTCGCGAAGAGTGGCAAACAAGCCGACTAGTGTGACGGCCCAAGTTTGTTGCAGGGTCCGTTTTTCTCGTGGGACCCGCTGTATCGAAGTCGGAAAGAGCTATCTGTTGGCTTTTGTGATCGCACAGGTCAGAACACATGGTGCGAACATGACATTCAAAGGATTAACATTCGGGTCAGTTAGAGAGAACCGGATGTTACGCTTTTTCTTTACTGCTAGGAGTGCTAACCTTGCAGTTAGGTTGTTTATATATGTGTAAAGTTCAGCAGTTAAATGCACTGCGCTTTGGATAAGGGGCAGATTAAAGTGTTTGCACGAATTGATTCCGAAAAAGTTGTACAAACTCTTTTTCCTAATAGTCTTCGTAAACCCTGAATGTGAGACGACTTGTGGACTTACGAAAAAAAGAAGAAAAAAAAGTTGACCATTCTGTTGGGCGAATTAAAGCGGCAGCTCATTTAACCTATGTTTTTGTGAATAAATTCTGTTCCAAAAGACCAACACATTGAAGATTCTCGAAAATCTGTCCGTGTTGGTACAATTTGTTGTAATACAATGACGAAAAACGTCATATTGGTGGTTAAAGACGTACTGTAGGTGAAGACATTCTTGTTTGGTGAAGAAGTATCGTAAAAGAAATAGCACATAATTTTTTGTTTTGTTTTGTTTTGTACTTTATAGATGGCTGAGAGCCGGCCGAAGTGGCCGTGCGGTTAAAGGCGCTGCAGTCCGGAACCGCAAGACCGCTACGGTCGCAGGTTCGAATCCTGCCTCGGGCATGGATGTTTGTGCTGTCCTTAGGTTAGTTAGGTTTAATTAGTTCTAAGTTCTAGGGGACTAATGACCTCAGCAGTTGAGTCCCATAGTGCTCACAGCCATTTGAACCATTTTGATGGCTGAGACTAAGTTAGCTTCTAATTCTTTTGCAAATGTGTCAGTATTTTTTATGCTTTTTATTGTGAGTGGTTGTTTGTTTTACCGGATGATTAACGTGTTTTGAATATTTACGCCCATTTGTGTCTTTGATGTATGGAAGCAGTGAAAGAGGGGAAGTGGCATTACGTCACAAACTTGAAGTCGATGTCCGCCAGCTTAACTAGCCCAAAACATTAGGTTCACCGCATTCATACCCCCATAGTTCACCGCAGTGACACTTCCCCGTGACGTCACTATGACTGAGTCGTATTACTAGAGCATATACGCATTCAAAAACAGAAAAACGTTCGAAATTGCCTTCCTGACACTATGTTATTCATGTAAGCCCTATAATTTTTAGTATTTAAAGCAGTTATGGCGCGCACACAACAGAAAATATGAAGAAGAAGCACTGTAGTCTGCTAACGTTTTGGGCTACTTAAAGTGGCGCCCACTCTGGCTTAAAAACAACGGGTACAGCGTAAGTCTGTAGTGCCCTTCTTTTTTCACCTCCATGATTTCATGCGGGTAATACTCATTTCACAAGACGTCATGCACGCTAGGTCATTTTGACGTCACGCGAGTATCGAAGACAGCAGAAAGTGCTGTCGACTTCCATTAGCGTTCGATGTGGGATGCTTGGGATTTTCCATACAGAATGTTGTCGTTGAAAACTTGCGTATCGTAACTTACGAAAGGCAACGGCATACAGCAGATTTATAAAACGCGTCATTTTTGGCACTACATTTGTACGAAAGCGTCACATAATTACATGTACGTAGTTAAATCTTTCGAGAAAGTTACAGCATGAAGCCTTAGATTACATCGGGTCATCGTATTGTAGTGGTCGTGACTGTAGAGTTGTGATGTGTAAAGTGGCGAATTTGCGTCCAGATGTTCCCTAATTTCTTTTTTCGCCTTCCCAGTTCTGAAAGATTCTGAGACTTCCTTGTTAATTTAATACAAATATGTTCTTTAATGTTTGACAAGTTTGTTGTGGTGGCCGTTTCCGCAGCAGTGGTATATAAATTGCAGTAGTTCAAAACAAAAAGGCCTTTTGCGTGCTACACAGTAAGTTTTTTTTTCATTTAACTTATGTATCCAGACACGTTTCGCCTTAGTTACAATGCATCTTCAGTGAGTGTCAGATCACTGTCTAATTCATCATTTTTAAGCCAAACAGCTTTCTCTCATGTGGCAAACTGGCTGAAAGTTTGCAGCTTTCCTTCTGTCACTGTTTTCGAAATACAGCACTGTAACTTTCTTTTTAGACACAGAAAATGGCATTTACTTTCAGCCGGCGGTTCTAGGCGCTTCAGTTCTGAACCGCGCTGTTGCTACGGTCTTAGGTTCGAATCCTGCCTCGGACGTGGACGTGTGTGATGTCCTTAGGTTAGTTAGGTTTAAATAGTTCTAAGTCTAGGGGACTGATGACCTCAGATGTTAAGTGCTATAGTGCGTAGAGCCATTTGAACCATTTGAAACACGACTTGTTGATGTGTCCCTACACTTAGGTGACCTCGTTTTACTTTGTCCAGCGTGGTGCAGCAACTCGACGTGGCATGGGTGCAACAAATCGTTGAAAGTCTTCTGCAGAAATATTGAACCATGTTGTCTCTATAGCCGTCCATAATTGCGAAAGTCTTGGCGGTGCAGGATTTTTTTCCACGAACTGACCTCTCAATTTTGTCCCATGAATGTTTGAGGTGATTCATGTCGAGCTATCTGGGTGGACAAGTCATTCTCTCGACCTGTTCAGAATGATATTCAAAGTAATTGCGAACAGTTATGGTCTGGTGACACGGCGTATTGTCATCCATATAAATTCTATCGTTGTTTGGGAACAAGTTAGCGAATGATCGTTTCAGTTGGACCAGAGAAACCAACCCATTCCATGTAAACACAGCCCATACCATTATAGAGCCACCACCAGCTTGCACAGACTTGTTGACAACCTGGACCATCATCTCTTACCAACTAAAATCGGGACTCATTTAACCAAGCCAAGGTTTTCCAGTTATCTAAGGTCCAATCTATATAGTCACGAGCCCAGGAGAGGCGCTGCAGGAGGCGACCTGCTGTCAGCAAAGGTACTAGCGTTGGTCGTCTGCTGCCATAGGCCATTAGCCCCAAATTTCGCAGCACTCTTCCAAAGTATACATTCGTCGTACTCTCACGTTGATTTCTGCGGTTATTTCACGCCGCGTTGCGAGTCTATCACTGAAAACTATGCGCACGCCGCTGTTCTCGATCGTTAAATGAAGGCCATCGGCCACTGCATTGTCCGTAGTATTCTCGGCACACTCTCGACACTGTGGTTTCCCCAAATATTGAATTCCCTAACGATTTCCGAAATGCAAGTCTCAAGCGTCTAGATCTAACAAGTACTCCGCATTCAAAGTCTGTTAATCCCTGTCATGTGGCCGTAACCACATCGGAAACCTTTTCAAATAAATCACCTGACTACAAACGATAGCACTGCCAGTACCCTGCCCTTTTATACCTTGCGGTCGCTATACTACCGCCATCTGTATATATGCATACCACTAACCCTGCCCTTTTATACCTTGTGTACAGTATACTACCGCCATCTGTATATATTCATACCACTGACCTGCCCTTTTATACCTTGTGTACACTATACTACCGCCATCTGTATATATGCATACCGCTAACCCTGCCCTTTTATACCTTGCGTACACTATACTACCGCCATCTGTATATATGCTTACCACTAAGCCTGCCCTTTTATACCTTGTGTACGCTATACTACCGCCATCTGTATATATGCATACCACTAACCCTGCCCTTTTATACCTTCTGTATGCTATACTACCACCATCTGTATACATGCATACCACTAACCCTGCCCTTTTATACCTTGCGTACGCTATACTACTGCCATCTGTATATATGCATACCACTAACCCTGCCCTTTTATACCTTGTGTACACTATACTACCGCCATCTGTATACATGCATACCACTAACCCTGCCCTTTTGTACCTTGTGTACACTATACTACTGCCATCTGTATATATGCATACCACTAACCCTGCCCTTTTATAACTTGTGTACTCTATACTACCGCCATCTGTATATATGTATACCACTAACCCTGCCCTTTTATACCTTGTGTACGCTATACTACCGCCATCTGTATATATGCATACCACTAACCCTGCCCTTTTATACCTTGTGTATGCTATACTACTGCCATCTGGATATATGCATACCACTAACCCTGCCCTTTTATACCTTGTGTACGTTATACTACCGCCATCTGTATACATGCATACCACTAACCCTGCCCTTTTATAGCTTGTGTACGTTATACTACCGCCATCTGTATACATACATACCACTAACCCTGCCCTTTTATACCTTGTGTACACTATACTACCGCCATCTGTATATATGCATACCGCTAACCCTGCCCTTTTATACCTTTTGTATGCTATACTACCACTATCTGTATATATGCATACCACAAACCCTGCCCTTTTATACCTTGTGTACACTATACTACCACCATTTGTGTATATGCATACCACTAACCCTGCCATTTTATACCTTGTGTACGCTATACAACCGCCATCTGTATATATGCATACCACTAACCCTGCCCTTTTATACCTTGCGTATGCTATACTACCGCCATCTGTATACATGCATACCACTAACCCTACCCTTTTATACCCTGTGTACACTATACTACTGCCATCTGTATATATGCATACCACTAATCCTGCCCATTTATACCTTGTGTACGCTACACTGCCGCCATCTGTATACATGTATACCACTAACCCTGCCCTTTTATACCTTGTGTACACTATACTACCACCATCTGTATATATGCATACCACTAACCCTGTCCTTTTATACCTTGTGTACGCTATACTACCGCCATCTGTATACATGTATACCACTAACGCTGCCCTTTTATACCTTGTGTATGCTATACTACCACCATCTGTATACATGCATACCACTAACCCTGCCCTTTTATACCTTGCGTACGCTATACTACTGCCATCCTTATACATGCATACCACTAATCCTGCCCTTTTATACCTTGCTTACGCTATACTACCGCCATGTGTATATATGCATACCATGAACCCTGCCCTTTGATACCTTGTGTACGCGATACTACCGCCATCTGTACATATGCATACCACTAACCCATACTTTTGTCGCCTAGCCATATTTCTCTGCAGTTTGTGGTAGCTGTTACCCTTCTCCCTATTCCATATATGTAGGTGGGATAAGAACTGTGACCAGAGTTGGTTGGGTCATTCAGGCCTGTTTGCAGACTGTCTTTAACACTTCGTAAAAAAATGTACTCACACCTAACGGTGTTCCTTTCATTCCAGTCGCACTGCCGTTCATCTGTTCTCCAGGCCCAGAGTTGCATTTTGGTTACTGATATTTTCCCCTGTAATCGCATCTACTTGATCAAGTCTGTTTCCGTTTAACCACGAGGGAAAAGTACACCCAATACCTCGTGAGAGGATGCTCCGTCAAGCATTGGCCACTTGAATGTCCACGGGTTTGCCTGCAGGTGAGGGTGACATGCAACGTCCATGTCTGTCGAGGCATCAACGGTTGGCTGCAACTGCACCACAGGACGGGTGCGGCTGCTGGCTGCCTCTGTAGGTTCCCCAAACGGCTGGCTGCAATGAAGCGCCGGCCGCGGTGGCCGAGCGGTTCTAGGCGCTTCAGTCCGGAATCGCGCGACTTCTACAGTCGCAGGTTCGAATCCTGCCTCGGGCATGGATGTGTGTGATGTCCTTAGGTTAGTTAGGTTTAAGTAGTTCTAAGTTCTAGGGGACTGATGACCTCAGATGTTAAGTCCCATAGTACTCAGAGCCATTTTTTTTTGCAAAGAAGCCTTGACAGCATGAAAAAGAGAACAGCCTGGTAGTTGTGCCTATATGTGCATAAGCGTGAAATTTCTTCAACGCTGCTTTTGTCTACTGAACCATTACCTAACAACACAGAGTTAAGTGGGAGAACATCAACGACCTATCGAGGTAGACAGGGGGATGAGAAACAAACGCACCTCAGAGCAAGATACTGAGTCATCGTCATCGTCATCGAGGCGTTTTCGGAATTTTAATTTGTGATCCATACGTTATCAATAATTTCTATGAAAACAATACAGGGTTTGTCTAGGATTTTCTCCACTAAAAGATTGCCGAAAGCAATTGCCACAGACAATGGCTCTCAGTGTTCATCTCAAGAGTTCAAATTTTTTGGTGAAAAAAATGGTAATTCACACTTCAAAACAACACCATTTCATCCTGAAGCCAACGGACTTGCAGATAGATTTGTACGAACCTTATAATCACACGTGACGAAGGTCGTTCAGCAGTATAAAAATTACAACGCTTTATTAACTTTTCTCTCTCAGTGTAGAACCACTCTACATGGTGGAAAATCTCCAGCTCTAAAACTACATGGAAGACCACATCATACATTAATGACACGTTTAAAGTCACTTGTGTATCCTCAGCTCGAGCATCGTCAACATTCGAGACAATGATGTCACAAGTTTGATACAGGCAACAAGCGCTTATATCTTGACGTAGTAACTCGCAAACAGTTATTGGTCAGTGACTGAGTAGAATGTAAAAATTATTCGGGTATGGCTTGTATATTTCTGGCTTCTCAAATGTGAAAACTCGTAGTAAAATTAGTGGATAGCCATTTACCTCTTGTTATGGAGGCAATAAAATTGAACGTTAAACCTTGTCATGCAAGTTGCTTTGAATCCTGAACGCCCAATATTATTACGAACTTACGGATGTTTCCTCCAAACTTGAGGTACGCGGTCTAAGAGATCTTTGCTCTGTAAGTTGCAGTGCACGACCTATCCTCTCTCAGCTTGTTGTCGATGGGAGGACTAAAAAGTTCACACGCAAATAAATTAGTTGCTACATCCAAAAGTCGCAGTTGATATAAGTACTCACTTTAAAGTGCGGTTGGTTTCAAAAGGTTATGTTCAAGATGCAGGAACTAATTATGAAGATACATTTAGTCGTGTTGAACGTTATGATACCTGCTGTGTACACAGTCATAAGGTACACAGGGACACGCAACAGAGGGTGCCACTATCCAAGCACTTTCCACGCAAGGTGCTACTAAATTCCGTTCTGTCGCCACCTAGGTGACCCTCATAAACTAGGACCTATCTATGCTTCCGCGACGAAACCTCCGAAGAGTACCGAGCGAGGTGGCGCAGTGGTTAGCACACTGGACTCGCATTCGGGAGGAAGACGGTTCAATCCCGTCTCCAGCCATCCTGATTTAGGTTTTCCGTGATTTCCCTAAATCGTTTCAGGCAAATGCCGGGATGGTTCCTTTGAAAGGGCACGGCCGATTTCCTTCCCCATCCTTCCCTAACCCGAGCTTGTGTTCCGTCTCTAATGACCTCGTTGTCGACGGGACGTTAAAAAACACTAACCTAACCTAACCTCCGAAGAGTCCGATCCATCCGCCTCTAGTGACATCAGCTGCCACAGAGAGTGCTTATACCTGAAACTAAAATCCTCATCCGTAAAATAGGTCTCAGATGGACATCATTCTGTCGGTCGCGGATAATTGTAGACGCGTGCCAATAAGAGGCCAGCTGCAGTTGTGGTTCTTGAGTTCACACTATTGCAGCAAAACAATCACTCTACAATTGTCGTCAGTCTACGCAGATAACCAGTTGCTGCATATTACAGCTGGCTGTAATATCTGAGTGATTGTTGAATAGTACAAGCCGGAGGGGACTGCATACAAAGACGACGTATGTACTATGTATAAAAGCTCTATAGTAAAGCCGGACAAACATATTTTTTCTGTGATTCATCAGTTTCTCCCGGCGTATTTCTTGCTCGAACACTTCACACGTGTACTGCTGGTCCATAGTGTCCAATGGGCGCAGTATTTCGGCGATCAGACATGTCGCCATCGTCAGGTGGGCTGACGAACTTAGCTCCTGAGGGCGGGCAGCAGTCTTAAATCCCCTCCCCTCTCCGCGGTCCGCGCCGGCGCGTCAGCCGTTGGTGAGACGCTGGCGTCGGCGTCTGTGGTAGCGTCGGTGTAATTGCCTCGTCCGCCCTAGTCGCCAGTTCGTTTCCTTCGCTGAGCGTCTTTTTAATTAGTCTTAATGCTGGTTCCCATGCCTCGCTCAGGTTGTAGCCGCAGTCTCGGTTGATAAGTCCGTCCCTGGTACGAATTTCGATAGCCTCTCTAACGACGCTGTCCCAGTATTTAGATGTCTGTGCCAGGACCCTGGTATGTTGGTAGTCCATTTCGTGATTTTCGGACAAACAGTCCTCTGCGACCGCCGACTTGTTGGCGTACCCAAGTCAAGTGTTCCTCTGATGTTCTCGGCAACGATCTTCGACGGTGCGCACTGTCTGTCCAATACGTCTTCGCACATTGACACGGAATCTGGTACATGCCGGCCTTCCGCAAACCGAGATCGTCTTTGACACTTCACAAAAATGCTCGCGTTTTATTTGGTGGGCAAAAGACAGTTCCTACTCGGTGTTTCCTCAGTATTCGTCCTATTTTCCCCGATATTGCGCCAGTAGATAGGCACTGGCTATCTCTTTCTCCGTGACTTCTTCCGTCTCCACACGCTGTACTGTAGACGTGGGGCGGATAGCGCGTCTGATCTGCCATTCAGAGTACCCGTTTTTCCGGAATACAGTTTTGAGCTGCTCCAGCCTTTGGGGCAGACTCTCTGCGTCAGAGATGGTGCGCGCCCTGTGCACCAGTGTTTTTAGCACCCCATTCCTCTGCGCAGGGTGGTGGCAGCAATCCGCTTGCAAATACAGGTCGGTGTGCGTTTTCTTCCTGTATACGCCGTTGCCCAGGGTGCCATACGCTCTTCTTTTGACCATGAACTCCAGGAATGGTAATATTCCTTCTGCTTCAGTCTCCATAGCGAATTTGATGTTGGGATGTATGGAGTTCAGGTGTGTAAGGAAGTCTAGGAGCTTGTCCCCCCATGGGGCCAGATCACGAACGTGTCATCCACATAACGTAGAAAACAAATAGGTTTCCATATGGATGACGCCAAAGCTTCCTACTCGAAGTACTCCATATAGAAATTCGCGACCACAGGCGAGAGTGACCTCCCCATTGCGACTCCTTCTGTTTGTTCATAGTATTCTCCATTAAAGAGAAAATACGTGGAGGTAAGAACGTGCTTGAAAAGGTCGGTCGTCTTCTCGTCAAATTTCTGTCCAATAAGCTCAACTGACTCTCGAAGGGGCACACTTGTCAATAATGAAACAACGTCAAAACTCACCAGGATAACTGAGTCTTTCAGCTTGAAGTTGTCAAGACGTTTCTTGTGGAATGGCAGCTCATTCTTCACAGAGTGCTGCACTGAGGAGAGGTATCGATGTCGGTCGGTGAGGCCTGGCACGAAGTCAGCGTTCCAAAACATCCCGAAGGTGTTCTATAGGATTCATGTCAGGACTCTGTGCAGGCTAGTCCATTACGTGTATGTTATTGTCGTATAACCACTCCGCTACAGGCTGTGCATTATGAACAGGTTCTCGATCGTGTTTAAAGATGCAATCACCATCCCCGAATCGCTTTTCAACAGTGGGAAGCAGGAAGGTGCTTAAAACATCAATGTAGGCCTGTGCTGTGATAGTGCCACGCAAAACAAGAAGGGGTGCAAGTCCCTTCCATAAAAAAACACGACCACACCGTAACACCACCACCTCCGAATTTTACTGTTGGCACAACACACGCTGGCAAATGTCGTTCACCGGGTATTCGCCATACCCACACCCTGCCATCGGATGCCACTTCGTGTACAGTGATTCGCCACTCCACGCAACGTTTTTCCACTGTTCAATCGTCCAATGTTTACGCTCCTTACACCAAGCGAGGCGTCGTTTGGCATTTACCGGCGTGATGTGTGGCTTACGAGCAGCCGTTCGACCATGAAATCCAAGTTTTCTCACCTCTCGGCTAACTGTCATAGTACTTGCAGTGAATCTGATGCAGTTTGGAATTCCTGTGTGATGCTCTGGACGGATGTCTGCCTGTTACACATTCAACTGTCGGCGGTCTCTGTCAGTCAACAGACGAGTCCGGCCTGTACGCTTCTGTGCTGTACGTGTCTCTTCACGTTTCCACTTCACTATCATATCGGAAACAGTGGACGTAGGGATGTTTAGGAGTGTGGAAATCTCGCATACAGACGTATGACACAAGTGACAACCAATCACCTGACCACGTTCGAAGTCCGTGAGTTCCGCAGAGCGCCTCATTCTGCTCTCTCACCATGTCTAATGACTACTGAGGTCGCTGATATGAAGTAGCTGGTAGTAGGTGGTAGCACAATGCACCTAATATGAAAAACGTATGTTTTTTGGGGCGTCCGGATACTTTTGATCACATAGTGTACATTTTACATTAGCTTTCACTTTTTGTTTTCCCAAATGATGAAATTAGCTTGGGGTGGTGGCGTCGTTGAAAAAACCGCGCTATTACGTTGCAGTGCTGACTGCTTGGGATCATGCAGTAGCGAAGACTGTATGACGCACTTGTTTTTGAATATATGTATAGACATAATCTGAAGCACCACTCGCACACGAAGAAGTTTCACTATATGGTAGTGCCGGCCGAAGTGGCCGTGCGGTTAAAGGCGCTGCAGTCTGGAACCGCAAGACCGCTACGGTCGCAGGTTCGAATCCTGCCTCGGGCATGGATGTTTGTGATGTCCTTAGGTTAGTTAGGTTTAACTAGCTCTAAGTTCTAGGGGACTAATGACCTCAGCAGTTGAGTCCCATAGTGCTCAGAGCCACTATATGGAAGTATGTTAACAAAGAGGGTCAATGTGGTCATCTTTGCGTGCATATAATTTTGGAAAACAAAACCTGAAAGCTAATGCAAAATGAATCTCAACGTGAACTAGCCGACTAATGTACCTTTCGGTTCGAAACCGGTAACGGCGCTATTTAAATAAACAAATAGCATTGTAGAAAGTGGCTGATTGCTGTTGTCTTTTCTGTAAGAGTCAGCCTATATCTACTACACTTACTTTCCGAAATGCCTCGTAGTTTATTCCATTGTTTATTGCAGGCAAACAGCTCTGTTTGACGGTTTTCTCAGTAGTAGCGACGTCTAAAGGTGAAGCACGGTGTCTCTGGTTACATTACCAGTGCCAGTAATGTAATGCGAGGTTGACACTAAACGCGAAAATTTTCAGTAATGGTCAGTGAATAGCCCCTTCGCTGAGACATACGTAATAGGCGTGCATCGAAGGACTCAGTCGAGATAATGAGGTTTCGCCGTGTTTGTAGCAAGTAATCAGTGCCATTGCTAGTAATTCCGTATGATTTTCTTGTAGCTCAATTTTCTTGTCAGAGTCGCACTCGAGCATGCGTGCGAATGGATGGCAAGTTACGTCTCAGACGAGGACGTCCCCTCAAGTGAGACAGACGTGCACGGCAATGGAGTACGACGGAGGGCAGACCCCGCGTGTGTCGGGGGGCGGCGCGTGGCTCTGGGGGCGGCTGCGGCCGCTCCTGGCGGCTTCTGCGCTGTTGGGGGCGGCGCCGGACACCCTCCGCCCCCGCGCCTGCTGGCGGCTGCACAGCCTCGCCTTGCTAGCAGCACTGCTGCTCCTCACCTGCTGGGCGGTTGTGGTGAGCGTCCGGGACATGGCCGCCAGCGGCCGGTACAGCATTCACGTGCCAGGCGTGCTCACCCACGCAGTAATGGCTGTCACCACGTGCTCCTCCGTGCTGGCCGTAAGAGCTATCTCTAGCGAGAGATATGCCGATACCGTCACGGAGATGGAAGGCGTCGACGTAGTCGCTACAGAAAGACGCAAGATCACGTTTGTCCTCATCTTTGCACCAGCAGCTGTACTATTTTACAGTGCAGTTCTTCTCATTTACTTTCTTAATACCCAAGCGCACAACTCGACACTACTCGTAAGCATAGATTTACTGACAAGTTTAATCGTGCTCCAATTTTTTTCGCTCGCATTCGTCCTCAAATACCAATTTGCGGCACTCAACAATGCTATTGTAAACAGATTCTACACAGACGGGCACTCTATATATGGATGGAAAGAAATACCAAATCAGCTGTGGTGCTCATACAATACGAAGTCGAATTTTGCTGGACAACTTCACTCGAAGTTACTTTCCAGTGAACTGCTGTTGTTCAGAAACAGTCACATGAGACTGACAAAGTTGGCTGCCACACTGAATGACATGTACCACGTCCCAGTTGCAGCAGCAGTATTTCAGATTTCGGCCTTAACGGCTATCGTTATATTTAACTCTCTTCTGCGAGTACTGGATGTCGCAAGCATTTCCACGCTAAACACTGTAGTTCGTGTGTGCCATGTTCTTCTATCGCTATTGAAGATTGTGTGCATGGTTACTGCTTGCCAGTCTACTTGCAGCGAAGCACAACGAACTGCAGAAATTGTGGAAGACCTGCTACTCGACCACGGGCCTCGTGAGAAGGCGTTTCTTCTTCCGAGGACTTGTAAGTATGACCAAGTAGTTTTTCGAGACAACATTCTTGAATAAATGCTTTACGAAGTTCTTGCCGCCTCAGATTTGTCAGTCTAGAGGTCTTGACGACTTCCTTAATCGTCCGGAGATTAGAAAATTTCCGAAATTTTTTGTAATCTCATATGGGACCAAACTGATGAGGTCATCGGTCCCTAAGCTTACACACTACTTAATCTAACTTAAACTAACTTACGCTAAGGACAACACACACACACCCATGCCCGAGGGAGGACTCGAACCTCCAACGGCGGGAGCCACGCATACTGTAATAAGGCGCCTCAGAACGCGCGCCTAACCTTGCGGCCCGGAGATTAGATTTCTGTAGGCTGTTGGATACTTCAGTTGGACGAGGAGTGACATTCATTTCACAATACTTCCTGCAAAAATGACGTCATTTTGACATCATGCACAATATCGACGACCGCACGATCGCCTATCAACTTTGTTAGAACGAAGGATATGAATATTGTTACTCCTCGTTTCACTCGCAGCACTTTAAGCTGTCCTCTTAGGTTCCGCACACACGGAAATTGTTGTGGTGGCAGAAGAGCCAACACCGTGTTACGAGAGGAGGCCGAAATGCACGCGTTTTAGCTCACGCAGGCTGGCGTGAGGAGGGAAGAACTATACTGACGTGAGGTCTGGAACATGACAAGGAATGAGAATTCAGAAAGCGGACGTAATTAGTTTGATACTTAACTTTAATCCATTAATGATGAACGTCACTCTTGACGGTGCATGATTCACAATATTATCTGTTCAGATAATAGTAACTGAATATGGCGCCTTGCTAGGTCGTAGCAAATGACGTAGCTGAAGGCTATGCTAAACTGTGTCTCTGCAAATGAGAGCGTATGCAGTCAGTGAACCATCGCTAGCAAAGTCGGCTGTACAACTGGGGCGAGTGCTAGGGAGTCTCTCTAGACTAGACCTGCCGTGTGGCGGCGCTCGGTCTGCAATCACTGATAGTGGCGACACGGGGGTCCAACGTATACTAACGGACCGCGGCCGATTTAAAGGCTACCACCTAGCAAGTGTGGTGTCTGCCGGTGACACCACAGAAATCGCCACATATTCGGAAATACAAGGCCAAATAGTTGTGAGAAGAAAGAAAACGAATTTTATTGCACCTCGTTTTGTTCACAGCATTTAAAATTCTACTCTTAGGTTCCCGCCTAAATACATGTTCGGAAATCGTCACATACGCGTACTAGTAAATAAACAGCGAAATATTTGTGATAGGAAGGAACATGAATGTTAATGCTCCTCGTTTCACTAGCAGTAATTTAAACTGTCCTCTTAGGTTCCTGTCAACCACACATTCGGAAATCGCCACACATTCGGAAGCATAGAGCCAAATATTTGTGAAAAGGCAGAATATGAATTCTATAGGTGTTATTTCAGTCGCCCCAATTAAAACTGTCCTCTTATGCTCCTGCCTAACGACACACTTGAAAACTGCTATGTATTTATTTCATTCTTTGTTCTCAGATCAGACAGAATGCAAATGATATCGAATATTGCAGAACATACATGTATTACTTTCATAAAACAGCCCCAGAATGTGTTAACAACGCTAATTTTCACCTTCAGAAGCCACGGCGTTGTCCTTTACACATTTTTTACTCAGATGATATTTGTTTCTTTTCTCCGTTATTATAGTCTCTCTTGAAACCTTATATCGTTAATGAATTATTAGGTGACACTTTGATAATGGTGACATGTTTGTGATTAATTTTCAGTGCTCCGTTACCTTAAATGCTGCAAGTTATAAAGCAAACATGTTTCATGCTCAATTTTTAAATTATTGACACTAATAACTTACTAGAGCACTCTTTATGAAGGCATTAACCGGTGATAACCCATTATGTGACATCTTATTATAGCAATGATTATAATAAATCATTCCAAGGATGATGTGTTTTTGTAAATCTCCGGTACGCGCGCAAAGTCTTGTGAGAGGCCCGTATCGAACGCTAACGAAGGTCGATAGCCGATCATGCCTCGTAGATATTGCGTGTGATGTGAAAATGACTTCAAGTTTGCAGGAAGTATTGTGGAGACGTCACGAAGTCACGGAACTTCCATATACCGGCAAAGAAACCGTTGAGATCATAGTGTGTAATAACTTTAACCGAGACAGTGGCTGCACCGTTAGTTGCGCGTGTAAACGTGCTCTCGATGCTGAAAGACAACAGAGAAATCAAATTAGTGATCGACCATCTAACGAAAGGAACATCGCCACCAATGCTCTTCTTCATTCATAGACGTCGACACACTCTCTGGTAGCATATGGAAGTTCCGCGACTTCGTGACGTGTACATGACATAACTCTGCCAAGTAAAGCACGGACTGAACTCATATAGGAGCTTCCAGTAACTCGATTTTGCTTCGTTGCCAGGCCACTTACAGGTCTGCAAGTTTATCAACCATTCATCATCTTGTTTTATTATTGGTTGATTTAAAGTCTTCCACGTTTGTTTTTTCTTCGCAGTGAACAGAAGCTGGTTTCATCGCATTGTATGTATTGCAGTCTGAATTGAATTGTAAATATATTGCTAGTATTCTGGTTGATTTCTGTTTGCATCAGTAATATTAGGCGGAGCAAATGATTCTAAATTTGTTTCTGTGTTATATAAAACAGAAGCTGATTTTCATGTGTTGTTCTATGGACTTACGTATATTTGTTACTGGTTACTAATCCGTGTGTCAACTGCTTATTTTAAGTACATTGCTTTTATTCTACTTTTTTGTATCAAATTTTTGTACATTTTTGCATTTAATGGAGATCTTCACGTTTGCAGGTTTTTGATAGAACTGATACTTCAACGTTATTACATCTTGTCAGGGACTGAATCCGTAATTCTGCTTTGAATGGCGTTGCTCCTTGTCACTGACAAGGAACTCTTGAGTGCGAGGTCGCAAAAGGCCAATGATGTTTATGGCTTTCGATGCCCCAAATTTTCTACCATGCAATCACAATATTGGTTGCTAATGGCAACAAGGGTCGGGACTGGAGGTATCCAATGATGAGCACAACATGAGATTACGGAGCGTAGTTGAACTGCTTAGTCGACGAGTAACTCACAACAGTGCTACAATGATTGTGGTGTTGATAAAAAGCTGAGCAGTGACAACGGCCAACAAAGCAAACGTTGCATTTTTACTACAGCAACAGTTGCAGAGATTGAAACTTCGTTCGAAAGAAACTCAAAGAATGTTGCAGAACCGGGAACAAAGTGTCAGATGATATATTAGCATCCCTGCAAGATGAGTCAGTGAAATGTGTGATGTCATATTTTCTTGACTGTACGGACAATGTAAGTGAGAAATACAATGATGACGTTAGGTGTTAAACAAGTGAAAGTGGCACTGAAACTGTTGTCGAGCCACGTAGTTCAGTGTTCTTCTGAGACACGGACCCACAAATCCTGTCTCCAGCGGTATACGTAGAAAAGGACTATCGTTGTCCAGGCACCAGGTACTAAACATAATTACGTAATTTGAAGATCAGCAGCAGCATAGTAAAAAAACAATTATGAACAAATTTCGAATAAGATGGCTAAGAAAAACCACCGATATTCAAGGGAGAATAAGACGCACTTGTTAAAAAACTGGAGTTTGCGTGTTTCGAGGATGCTCGATACAATTTACATAATGTGTATGATAATGACTTACCATATTACGCACAACAAATTGCGCGCGACATAGATTACAGTGATTTCAAGGTAAGCAGTGGATGGTCGCATAACTTCAAACGTTCCTACAGATTTGGAAAAAATAAAGAAATTTCAAAGGAAGGGTTAACTGGACGATGCACGGTAAACTGCTGAACCGGCCCAAAAATTTGTGGATGAGATCGTTCAATAAGGAATTTGCTTGCAGCTCCAACCATTCAGTTTTTGAAGAGAAAATGCATATGAAAAGAACCCTGAAAATTGGAGATACCAAGAGAGCTTTATGAAGATCAACTAACATCAATTCTTAACGGACTCGTATACAATTATGCCGACTGTTATTCTGTATGGTAAATTGGTTGGAAAGTTATTGTGCTGCGAGAAGTTGGAGGTACTCTGCCCCCCTACGATCCTCTCTCGTGTGCATGATCTTGCAAGGACAATAGGGAATATATGCGTCGCAGCAAGCAAGAGTGAGAAAGTGAGCGTACAGCTACCGTATGAGCACTGCTTTTGGCCAAAGCTGGTCAAAATAACTTGCTTTTGCTTGATTTCCGGTTTGCGTATAACAATCATGCTCCTTTACAGCAAACTACACCTCTTGAAAAGTGTGTGACATTATATTTCATACCACGTGGAACCACTGGACAAATTCAACTTCTAAATGTCTGTCTTTTCCGCGCCTATAAAACACATTATAGCACTATGAGCAGCAACGCCATAAAGAATACCCAGTTTCACGATAAGCTCCAGAACAGACTGTTTCGCCGGCCGGTGTGGCCAAGCGGTTCTAGGCGCTTCAGTCTGGAACCGCGGGACCGCTACGGTCGCAGGTTCGAATTCTGCCTCGGTCATCGATATGTGTGATGTCCTTAGGTTAGTTAGGTTTAAGTAGTTCTAAGTTCTAGGGAACTCATGACCTCAGATGTTAAGTCCCGTAGTGCTCAGAGCCAGACTGTTTCGCAATCGGTTGCATACAATGACATTCCATCAGTTCTCATCACCCCTTTACAGTAATGTGACTCTATTTGCATTCTTTAAGGGTGTGATATCCGGTTTCGCAGGACAGAGCGAATCAGGTTGTGGAAATGGCCAAGGTCAATTACTGTTAGTTATACAGGTACACACACAACTTTATTCCTCAAACCAATGCACGGTTTTCTCTTTAAAACAACAAAGATCAATTCACGGCTGAGGGCCCAAGTAACTTCTGCAGAATAAGTTTAAATGATTGTTTTTTTTTTTTTAAAAACAGAATTTAGAGTAACGGCTCAAGGCCTTACTTAAGTAAAATTACAATATCTTCTGGCTAAAGGCCATATTAAGGAAAATTCAAGTTAATTCTTCGGCTGAAAGCCCAATTAAAAAAATTCTTTACATAAATAAAGAGAAACTTTAAAGATAAGCCTCTACACAGTACAACAGAAACCCATCTTAAGAAAACTTGAAGTATCTTGTCGCGCTAGAGGCCCAAGGAGTTCGCCTTCTGTCTTGATGGTGCAAACTTTTGTGATGACTGTGGCGCCCCAGTTTTCGTTCAGTGTTTATGGTGCAAGGTAATGTTTTCTTTTGAACATTTATTGAATATAGACGATGTTACTTTACAATTTGTGAAGTGTAATACATACATCTCACGGAAGATTGATTTCTGCACCTCCCTGACCTCATTTTCTGTCGCCCTCCTGATGCACATTAACAGCTAATATTTTGCTGTGTTAATTGTTAACACAACACTTCAAATGTGCCTTCCTAAAGACTGAACTTGCGACCTCGGACTCTCGGGGTTCTTTGTGAGTTGCATGCATTTCACAATGATTTGCAGAGTATGGATGTAAATGTAGATGAGCATTCTTTGTGATCCCGGCGGGGTCAGGGATTTTCTCTGCCTCCTGATGGCTGGGTGTTGTGTGCTGTCCTTAGGTTAGTTAGGTTTAAGTAGTTTTAAGTTCTAGGGGACTGATGACCGTAGATGTTAAGTCCCATAGTGCTCAGAGCCATTCTTTGTGATCTTAGCGACTCGAGCATTCTTCCATACAAATGGAAAAATTTCTACAGTGGTTACGTGTATGTGTTCACGTACGTTGTTAACAGGTGCTACAAACAACACATTTTTGCGGAAATAATTGTACTGGAATCATCCTACGTCTCCAATGAAAATTTCGGAGGCCGCCATTAAATATCAGAAAGTACGAAAAAGTATACGAACAGAAATAACGTGTTCGCTGAATACGGGCAACATATTTAAAATGCATTTAAATCGAGCAGTTATCATACAAATTCGTAAGGAATAACAAATAGACATTCCACAGAAGACCATGCAACGATGCCAGCTTCTGATTTATCGGAAACACAAACAAATATGGAATTGAGCGTCATTTCAAAAGTCCTGCACACTGCGCATGTGCGACCGTTATAGATGCGTGATCAAGTTGAAATTCACGTCAGTTGTCAAGGAGACTTTAGGGGAGACGGTAGCATAATTTGTGTTTGCTGGTTCGCGTGGCAGTGTCGTAATTCAGTTTCAAAGTGGAAGCTGAAACCGAGTTAAGTCGGATTACACGAAGTGATTAGCGTTCCTACGTCAGAGATGCATGAGAATAGTGTTGTAGATCTTAGCACAGTACCACAGTGGACTATAACGTGTGGCTGTGATACTGTGTTTGGGTGCAACCAAGAATTAAGCAAAATACGAGCAACATATTTAATGCAAGTCAAAGAGACCAATACACACAAGAAGATCGTAATCAGGAAGAGAATGCGATGAAACCAGCTTCTGTGTCACGTCATGTCAGATGATTTTTAGGTTTTGGCAAGAGCTAAAGCGCAATTATATCCACTCGATAGTGGCTACCCGGTCGAAATTGTTATACTGAATTTGACAAATAAATAATACTCCAGTCAAAATGAGACCACGACATCATTTACAGAATTTTTGACAGAAAACCCTAGCTGAGACAAGGGACTCTTAGTTTCTAACTGAGAGTTCTCGAATATATTATTTTGTAAGGTCGCAAAAACCAGCAGACTACGAGACACAACTATAGAGTGTAAATGCAAAATATTATAATCTAACACCGGTATTTCTCAAAGCAAGAATACAAATTTTCGCGTCGTATGTTCCCGTATTCGAGGATCAATGCCAGGCCATTATGAGCGCTACTCTGTTTCCGTACCGTAAGAAGGGCTTACACTTCTTATAGTTTGGTGTTCGGTGAACTAAAGTACTTAATAACCTACTGAAATCATCTTCTGACGATGACGTTGGAGGAAATCGTCGAAAGCTCGAGACTGAGAAATCTGATGCGACGGATCTCCATCTCCATCTACATGGATACCATGGAAATCTGCAAATCAAATTTAAGTGCCTGACAGAGAGTTCATCGAACCATCTTCACAATAATTCTGTTATTCCAGTCTCGTGCGAGCTCTGATTTCCCTTATTTTATCATGGTGATCGTTTCTCCCTATGTAGGTCGGCGTCAACAAAGTATTTCCGCGTTCGGAGGAGAAAGTTAGAGATTGAAATTTAGTGAGAAGATTCCGTCGCCACGAAAAACGCCTTTGTTTTAATGATGTCCATTCCAAAGCCTGTATCGTTTCAGTGATACTCTCTCCCCTATTTCACGATAATACAAAACGTGCTGCCCTTCTCTGAACTTTCTCAAAGTAACCCCCGTCAGTCCTATCTGGTAAGGATCTCACACCGCGCAGCAGTATTCTAAAAGAGGACGGACAAGTGTAGTGTAGGCAGTCTCCTTAATAGGTCTGTTACATTTTCTAAGTGTCCTGTCAATAAACCGGAGTCTTTGGTTAGCTTTGATGATTGTTCCTTCCAATTTCAGATGTTCGTAATTGTAATTCCTAGGTATTTGGTTGAATTTACGGCTTTTATATTTGGCTGGTTTGTCGTGTAATCGAAGTTAAACGGATTACTTTTAGCATTCATGTGGATGACCACACACTTTTCGTTATTTAGGGTCAATTGCCAACTTGTGCACTACATAGATATCTTTTGCAAATTTGGTTCTTCTGATGACTTTACTTGCCGATAAACGACAGCATCATCTGGAAACAACGTAAGTCGGCTGCTCAGATCGTCTCCTAAATCGTTTATACAGATAACGAGCAGCAAAGGGCCTATAACAATTCCTTGGGGAATGCTAGAAATCACTTCTGTTTTACTCGATTACTTTCCTTCAGTTACTGCGAACTGTGACCTCTCTGACAGAATATCACGAATGCAATCACAAACTGAGACGATATTCCATAAGTTTGCAGGTTCACTACAAGCCGCTTGTGTGGTACGGTGTCAAAAGCCGTCTGGAAATCTAGAAATACGGAATCAATTTGAAAACCCCTTGTCAATAGCACTCAACACTTCGCGTAAGTAAAGAGCTAGTTGCATTCGAGGTAATGCATAATGTATGTTCCACAATCCTTCTGCTTATCGACTTCAATGATGTGGGCCAGTTATTTAGTGGATTACTCCTACTACCTTTCTTGACACGAATTCCGCGAAGCAAATACGAAGTTTATTTCCTAAGTTCTGCATACTATAACATTAAATTGCAGGAAATGATTTATTTTACAAAATACCTTTACACGCCTTCAACATAATCTCCGTTGTTGCTTATGACAGTTTCCCAAAGTGTTAGGAACTTCGCTATTCCGGACAGCGCACCTTCATTGTTAAGCTGTCTGATTGCTTGGGTCACCTCTCTGTAAGCTTCATTAGATGTATCAAAAAGTTTTCCACGGAGTTGTTCCTTCAATTTGGGACACTAGTCAAAGTCTGCTGGGCTCCTGTTAGGGCGACGTGGTGGGTGGCGAGTATTTCCCATCCGTATGCGTCTAGCTTTCTTTCACTGGTAGTGCAATATGCGGCCTTGCGTTACAGCGCAAAACGAGGACACCAGCTGCAAGCATGTCTGTCTTCTTTGACGAATTTTTCGGCGCAAAACGTTTTACAGAAACAACTTGTGGTTCTCACCTGTTACAGACTTCCCCTGCGGCACTCTGTAGCTATGACTCCATCCACGCCATACGCAAAGAACGTCATCAGTTTCACCTTTGATTGTTAGCAGCGGAATTTTTTGGGGCGTGGAGAATCGGAACTTTTCCATTATGAGGACTGAGACTTCAGTTCTGACTCAGCATCTCTTATTCAGGATTCATCAAGTGCAGTAACCCTTTTCAGAAACTGTTCTACTTCTTTCGATAATGTTGAAGCAATTCCGCGATTCTTTTGCGACCTGCTTTCTGCTCTTCACTCAGATCATGCGGAATCCATCTGGCAGCAACGTTCCACATGTTTAACTTTTGAGTCATTAATCTGTAAACTGAAGTGACATATATTCTGGCCTCATATGTAGCTTCCTGAGATGTTTTTCGTCGATTCTCTCTCAACAGTAACCTGAGAGGTGTACTCTTTTGCAGTCGATGGCCTTTCACTTCTGGGTTGTCCTCAGTGCTTACCCGACCTTCATGGAAAAGAGCTGATCACCGTGATACTGCGCTACTATCCACTACAATATTCCCACATACCTCTCTCAACCCGTTTTAAATTTCCGTTGGGTTCTTTGTACGTGTTGTTGTTGTGGTCTTCAGTCCTGAGACTGGTTTGATGCAGCTCTCCATGCTACTCTATCCTGTGCAAGCTTCTTCATCTCCCAGTACCTACTGCAGCCTACTTCCTTCTGAATCTGCTTAGTGTATTCATCTCTTGGTCTCCCTCTACGATATTTACCCTCCACGCTGCCCTCCAGTACTAAATTGGTGATCCCTTGATGCCTCAGAACATGTCCTACCAACCGATCCCTTCTTCTAGTCATGTTGTGCCACAAACTCCTCTTCTCCCCAATTCTATTGAATACCTCCTCATTAGTTATGTGATCTACCCATCTAATCTTCAGCATTCTTCTGCAGCACCACATTTCGAAAGCTTCTATTCTCTTCTTGTCCAAACTATTTATCGTCCATGTTTCACTTCCATACATGGCTACAGTCCATACGAATACTTTCAGAAAGGACTTCCTGACACTTAACTCAATACTCGATGTTAACAAATTTCTCTTCTTCAGAAACGCTTTCCTTGCCATTGCCAGTCTACATTTTATATCCTCTCTACTTCGACCATCATCAGTTATTTTGCTCCCCAAATAGCAAAACTCCTTTACTACTGTAAGTGTCTCATTTCCTAATCTAATTCCCTCAGCATCACCCGACTACATTCCATTATCCGCGTTTTGCTTTTGTTGATGTTCATCTTATACCCCCCTTTCAAGACACTGTCCATTCCATTCAACTGCTCTTCCAAGTCCTTTGCTGTTTCTGACAGAATTACAATGTCATCGGCGAACCTCAAAGTTTTTATTGCTTCTCCATGGATTTTAATACATACTCCGAACTTTTCGTTTGTTTCCTTTATTGCTTGCTCAATATACAGATTGAATAGCATCGGGGAGAGGCTAAAACCCTGTCTCACTTCCTTCCCAACCACTGCTTCCCTTTCATGTCCCTTGACTCTTATAACTGCCGTCTGCTTTCTGTACAAATTGTAAATAGTCTTTCGCTCCCTGTGTTTTACCCCTGCCACCTTCAGAATTTGAAAGAGACTATTCCAGTCAACATTGTCAAAAGCTTTCTTTAAGTCTACAAATGCTTTAAACGTAGGTTTGTCTTTCCTTAATCTTTCTTCTAAGATAAGTCGTAGGGTCAGTATTGCCTCACATGTTCCAACATTTCTACGGAATCCAAACTGATCTTCCCCAAGGTCGGCTTCTATCAGTTTTTCCATTCGTCT
Organism: Schistocerca piceifrons; assembly: GCF_021461385.2. Lineage (NCBI taxonomy): Eukaryota > Metazoa > Arthropoda > Insecta > Orthoptera > Acrididae > Schistocerca > Schistocerca piceifrons. Next base: position 475,873,517 of record NC_060142.1, read on the forward strand.
GTAAAGAATTCGCGTTAGTATTTTGAAACTGTGACTTATTAAACTGATAGTTAGGTAATTTTCACATCTGTCAACACCTGCGTTCTTTGGGATTGGAGTTATTATATTGTTCTTGAAGTCTGAGGGAATTTCGCCTGTCTCATACATCTCGCTCACCAGATAGTAGAGTTTTGTCAGGACTGGCTCTCCCAAGGCCATCAGAAGTTCTAATGGAATGTCGTCTACTCCGGGGCCTTGTTTTGACTTAGGTCCTTCACTGCTCTGTCATACAGTTCACGCATTATCATATCTCCCATTTCATCTTCTTCTCCTCGATTTCGATAATATTGCCCTCAAGTACATTGCCCTTGTATAGACCCTCTATATACTCCTTCCACCTTTCTGCTTTCCCTTCTTTGCTTAGAACTGGGTTTCCATCTGAGCTCTTGATATTCATGCAAGTGGTTCTCTTTTTTCCAAAGGTCTCTTTAATTTTCCTGTAGGCAGTATCTATCTTACCCCTTGTGAGATAAGCCTCTACATCCTTACATTTGTCCTCTAGTCATCCCTGCTTAGCCATTTTGCACTTCCTGTCGATCTCATTTCTGAGACGTTTGTATTCCTTCTTGCCTGTTTCACTTACTGCATTTTTGCGTTTTCTCGTTTCATCAATTAAATTCAGTATCTCTTCTGTTACCCAAGGATTTCTACTAGCTCTCGTCTTTTTACCTACTTGATCCTCTGCTGCCTTCACTATTTCATCCCTCAAAGCTACCGATTCTTCTTCTACTGTATTTCTTTCCCCCATTCTTGTCAATTGTTCCCTTATGCTCTCCCTGAATGCTGTACAACGTCTGGTTCTTTCAGTTTATCCAAGTCCCATCTCCTTAAATTACCACATTTTTGCAGTTTCTTCAGTTTTAATCTACAGGTCATAACCAATAGATTGTGGTCAGTCCACATCTGCCCCCGGAAATGTCTTACAATTTAAAATCTGGTTCCTAAATCTCTGTCTTACCATTACACAGGGTGTTACAAAAAGGTACGGCCAAACTTTCAAGAAACATTCCTCACACACAAATAAAGAAAAGATATTATGTGGACATGTGTCCGGAAACGCTTAATTTCCATGTTAGAGCTCATTTTAGTTTCGTCAGTATGTACTGTACCTTCCCAATTCACCGCCAGTTGGCCCAATTGAAGGAAGGTAATGGTGACTTCGGTGCTTGTGTTGACATGCGACTCATTGCTCTACAGTACTAGCATCAAGCACATCAGTACCTAGCATCAACAGGTTAGTGTTCATCACGAACGTGGTTTTGCAGTCAGTGCAATGTTTACAAATTGCGAAGTTGGCAGATGCCCATTTGATGTATGGATTAGCACGGGGCAATAGCCGTGGCGCGGTACGTTTGTATCGAGACAGATTTCCAGAACGAAAGTGTCCCGACAGGAAGACGTTCGAAGCAATTGATCGGCGTCTTAGGGAGCACGGAACATTCCAGCCTATGACTCGCGACTGGGGAAGGCCTAGAACGACGAGGACACCTGCAATGGACGAGGCAACTCTTCGTGCAGTTGACGATAACCCTAATGTCAGCGTCAGAGAAGTTGCTGCTGTACAAGGTAACGTTGACCACGTCGCTGTATGGAGAGTGCTACGGGAGAACCAGTTGTTTCCGTACCATGTACAGCGTGTGCAGGCACTATCAGCACCTGATTGGCCTCCACGGGTACACTTCTGCGAATGGTTCATCCAACAATGTGTAAATCCTCAATTCAGTGGAAATGTTCTCTTTACGGATGAGGCTTCATTCCAACGTGATCAAATTGTAAATTTTCACAATCAGCATGTGTGGGCTGACGAGAATCCGCCCGCAATTGTGCAATCACGTCATCAACACAGATTTTCTGTGAACGTTTGGGCAGGCATTGTTGGTGATGTCTTGATTGGGCCCCATGTTCTTCCACCTACGCTCAATGGAGCTCGTTATCATGATTTAATACGGGATACTCTACCTGTGCTTCTAGAACATGTGCCTTTACAAGTACGACACAACATGTGGTTCATGCACGATGGAGCTCCTGCACATTTCAGTCGAAGTGTTCGTACGCTTCTCAACAATAGATTCGGTGACCGATGGATTGGTAGAGGTGGACCAATTCCAAGGCCTCCACGCTCTCCTGACCTCAGCCCTCTTGACTTTCATTTATGGGGGCATTTGAAAGCTCTTGTCTACGCAACCCCGGTACCAAATGTAGAGACTCTTCGCGCTCGTATTGTGGACGGCTGTGACACAATACGCCATTCTCCAGGGCTGCATCAGCGCATCAGGGATTCAATGCGACGGAGGGTGGATACATGTATCCTCGCTAACGGAGGACATTTTGAACATTTCCTGTAACAAAGTGTTTGAAGTCATGCAGGTACGTTCTGTTGCTGTGTGCTTCCATTCCATGATTAATGTGATTTGAAGAGAAGTAATAAAATGAGCTCTAACATGGAAAGTAAGCGTTTCCGGACACATGTCTACATAACATATTTTCTTTCTTTGTGTGTGAGGAATGTTTCCTGAAAGTTTGGCGGTACCCTTTTGTAACACGCTGTATAATCTATCTGAAACCCGTCAGTATCTCCAGGCTTCTTCCATGTATACAACCTTCTTTCATGAATCTTGAACCAAGTGTTAGCTATGATTAAGTTATGCTCTGTGCAATTTTGTACCAGGCGGCTTCCTCTTTCGTTTCTTAGCCCCAATCCATATTCACCTACTACGTTTCCTTCTCTTCCTTTTCCTACTGTCGAATTCCTGTAACCCATGACTATTAAATTTTCGTCTCCCTTCACTACCTGAATAATTTCTTTTATCACATCATACATTTCATCAATTTCCTCGTCATCTGCAGAGCTAGTTGGCATATAAACTTGTACTACTGTAGTAGGCGTGGGCTTCGTGTCTATCTTGGCCACAATAATGCGTTCACTATGCTGTTTGTAGTAGCTTACCCGTACTCCTATTTTTATTCATTATTAAACCTACTCCTGCATTACCCCTATTTGATTTTGTACTTATAACCCTGTATTCACCTGACCAGAAGTCTTGTTCCTCCTGCCACCGAGCTTCACTAATTCCCACTATATCTAACTTCAACCTATCCATTTCCCTTTTTAAATTTTCTAACCTACCTGCCCGATTAAGGGATCTGACATTCCACGCTGCGATCCGTAGAACGCCAGTTTTCTTTCTCCTGCTAACGACGTCCTCTTGAGTGGTCCCCGCCCGGAGATCCGAATGGGGGACTATTTTACTTCCGGAATATTTTACCCAAGAGGACGCCATCATCATTTAATAATACAATAAAGCTGCATGCCCTAGGGAAAAATCACGGCTGTAGTTTCCCCTTGGTTTCAGCCGTTCGCAGTACCAGCACAGCAAGGCCGTTTTTGTTAGTGTTACAAGGCGAGATCAGTCAATCATCCAGACTGTTGCCCCTGCAACTACTGAAAAGGCTGCTGCCCCTCTTCAGGAACCACACGTTTGTCTGGTCTCTCAACAGATACCCCTCCATTGTGGTTGCACCTACGTTACGGCTACCTGTATTGTTGAGGCACGCACAAACGGCAAGGTCCATGGTTCATGGGGAATTCGATTTTTATGTAGGAACGCTATTCACTACGCGTAATCCTACTTGATCGGTTTCAGCTTTCATTTTAAACTGAATTACTCACGCCACACCCACGCGAACCATAAACACCTAAACTGTACAACCATCACTGCTAAAGTGTCGTTCACAACTGACATAATTTTAAGTTGATCACGCCAGTATAACGGTACATATGCGTGTGCAGGACTTTTGAAACGACCCTCGAATTCAATTTGCAAGTACATATTCCATAATACCCTTCAAGATAAATACTGTGTTTGAGCGGAGGCACAAAGTGAAGTTTTGATCGGATCTTCTGTTAATTTTTCAAGAATGTTCTTTTTCCCAAAAATCTCCGAAGTTCACCTCAAGTGATATACGGACTCCACATAAAAAACGAAACTCATGGTGGCAGTAGGGGGTTTCATCCCAGCTCCAGCCCTGAGCTATCCAGTGCTCTATGATACGTCAGCCTCAGCACAGAATTTTCTTTATTACAGACGGAGTGTGTGGATGCCCGTCCGATAACATCACACAAACACACACACACACACACACACACACACTGCCAGCGTATTTCAGTGAGAACTAGTCTAACAACTTGTTCAAAGTGGAAGGAAGATTATTATCCGTATTTGTACCTAGCATTTCCGATTGGTGATCGGGTTACCGTTTGGTAGAGCACAGTAATAATTGCTTGTAGGTTGTACTTCTACCCCTTCCATCCCCTCCCTCCCCATTGCCATATAAATCACAATTATCACAATAATGTATGTCTCACACCCAGTCTCCTGGCTTTCTGATTAACAGCACTAATACCTCATCCGGGAATGTATGACTGTTTTATCGTCAACAAAAGGCCTTTAGCAAAGTCATGTTCCAAACTCTGTGCTGAGGCTCGTGAAACGTCACTTGTAATCAGGTGGCGATTATTAATGGTGTGGCAAGCCTGCTAAAATCCACGCCATGAACTCCTACATGTCATACCCTCGTTCTTCCAAGGACAATTGACTGGATCTGTTTGAAGGACTGCTCTTCAGAAACGGCTGGCAGATTTCAAACGTTCATGTCGAATTTGGAGGAAATCTCCACTCGGTTTCTTGACATGTTCTGAGTCAGTTTAGACTGAAAAATTTTACAAAAAAATGCACTCCAGATATAGCATTAAAGTCATTTTTGGTAACATTTTAGATTGTTGTTGTTGTTGTGGTCTTCAGTCCTGAGACTGGTTTGATGCAGCTCTCCATGCTACTCTATCCTGTGCAAGCTTTTTCATCTCCCAGTACCAACTGCAACCTACATCCTTCTGAATCTGCTTAGTGTATTCATCTCTTGGTCTCCCTCTACGATTTTTACCCTCCACGCTGCCCTCCAATACTAAATTGGTGATCCCTTGATGCCTCAGAACATGTCCTACCAACCGATCCCTTCTTCTGGTCAAGTTGTGCCACAAACTTCTCTTCTCCCCAATCCTATTCAATACTTCCTCATTAGTTATGTGATCTACCCATCTAATCTTCAGCATTCTTCTGTAGCACCACATTTCGAAAGCTTCTAGTCTCTTCTTGTCCAAACTATTTATCGTCCATGTTTCACTTCCACACATGGCTACACTCCATACGAATACTTTCAGAAATGACTTCCTGACACTTAAATCAATACTGGATGTTAACAAATTTCTCTTCTTCAGAAACGCTTTCCTTGCCATTGCCAGCCTACATTTTATATCCTCTCTACTTCGACCATCATCAGTTATTTTGCTCCCCAAATAGCAAAACTCCTTTACTACTTTAAGTGCCTCATTTCCTAATCTAATTCCCTCAGAATCACCCGACTTAATTAGACTACATTCCATTATCCTTGTTTTGCTTTTGTTGATGTTCATCTTATATCCTACTTTCAAGACACTGTCCATTCCATTCAACTGCTCTTCCAAGTCCTTTGCCGTCTCTGACAGAATTACAATGTCATCGGCGAACCTCAAAGTTTTTATTTCTTCTCCCTGAATTTTAATACCTACTCCGAATTTTTCTTTTGTTTCCTTTACTGCTTGCTCAATATACAGATTGAACAACATCGGGGAGAGGCTGCAACCCTGTCTTACTCCCTTCCCAACCACTGCTTCCCTTTCATGTCCCTCGACTCTTATAACTGCCATCTGGTTTCTGTACAAATTGTAAATAGCCTTTCGCTCCCTGTATTTTACCCCTGCCACCTTTAGAATTTGAAAGAGGGTATTCCAGTCAACATTGTCAAAAGCTTTCTCTAAGTCTACAAATGCTAGGAACGTAGGTTTGCCTTTCCTTAATCTTTATTCTAAGATAAGTCGTAAGGTCAGTATTGCCTCACGTGTTCCAGTGTTTCTACGGAATCCAAACTGATCTTCCCCGAGGTTGGCTTCTACTGCATGCCCTCGGGAAAAATTACGGCTGTAGTTTCCCCTTGCTTTCAGCCGTTCGCAGTACCAGCACAGCAAGGCCGTTTTGGTTATTGTTACAAGGCCAGATCAGTCAATCATCCAGACTGTTGCCCTTGCAACTACTGAAAAGGCTGCTGCCCCTCTTCAGGAACCACACGTTTGTCTGGCCTCTCAACAGATACCCCTCCGTTGTGGTTGCACCTACGGTACGGCTATCTGTATCGCTGAGGCACGCAAGCCTCCCCACCAACGGCAAGGTCCATGGTTCATGGGGGGGGGAACATTTTAGATAAGCTTCATAATTTTGCTATATTAGGTTAGTGCATAAGTTCGTACCGTGTTAGTTTTGCATGTTTGTATTACGGTTGCTATGGGTTTATTTATCGATTGTAATTTTTTGTTTGTAGTTCATTGTTGCTGTTTAAGTTTACATATTACGGGGGTAATCGTAAAAGTAAGGTCTCCTATTTTTTTATAAGTACATAGACCTGTTTATTTCTACAATGGTTTACATCAGTTTACAGCTTGAACATTTAGCTATTTTTCTACATAATCATCAGTTCTGCCGATGCATTTTTGTAGATGCTGTGGCAGATTTGTACGCCGATGTCATACCAGCTCGCCGCCATGCTGTTCAGAAAGTTATGAACCTCTTCTTTCATCTCGTCGTCGGAGCTGAATCGTTGGGACCACAATTAACGCTGACAGGTACTGTGAGACTGAAAAAACTCAAACGGGCAATTCAGAACCGGAGAAGAGGAATGTTGAGCAAGGGCGTACACATTCTCCATGACAGCGCTCGCCCACACATCGCTCGGCAAACCGTTGCTCTCCTGCAACAGTTTCAGTGGAACACAATCAGCCTCCCACCCTATAGTCTTGCCTTGGCGCCCAGTGACTATCACCTGTTCCGTAGGTTAAAAGAACATTTGGCCGGAAAGCGATTCAGCTCCGACGACGAGGTGAAAGAAGAGGTTCATAACTTTCTGAACAGCATGGCGGCGAGCTGGTATGACATGGGCATACAAAAACTGCCACAGCGTCTACAAAAATGCATCGACAGAAATGGTGATTATGTCGAAAAATAGCTAAATGTTCAAGCTGTAAACTGATGTAAACCATTGTAGAAATAAACAGGTCTATGCGCTCATAAAAAAATAGGATTACCCTTGTATCATTTTGTCGTTTGGAGATAGTGAGTGGAGCTGTGCAAGCTGAAAATGGAGTGCCAAGTGGAGGGATTGGAGCATTTACGACGTGTTCTTCTGTTTGAGCTCAACAGAGGTGACACAAGCGAGGGCAGCCACAAACATTTGCGCTGCATATGGTGATAACTCCACTGCTCAGAGCACGGCAAGAAAATAGTTTTCTAAAAAACTAAACGAGTTACATTGTAACTAATCTTACTTTCAACCAATAGCTGTCATACTTTACGAGCATTCTTGTTCTATTGTCGTTTCATTGAGATTTGTAAAATTGACAATGCAACTAACAATACTGTTGTACAAGTTCTTAAAAATGTACAGTAGACCACAGTGAATGGGAATGTCTAAATAAAACAATAATGGTTAATAAAACAGAATTACCTTGAATTTAATCTTTTATGAAAAGCAAGCTCGTCTGAAAATCTGTCCATTTAGGAACAGATTGAGTACATTTTCACACTAATTTTAGAGGACAAAACACGAAAGTTTGTTCCTTTTATTGTATAACTTTTTGTTCTTAAAACTAAAAGTAATTTTTTTCTATCTCTTGTTTTACACTGACGCTTGCAGGTGGATATGCATTGAAATAGCCCACCCGAGATGTAGATTTAAAATCTGCTCTAGGTTGGAATTCTAGTCTTGGTCATTGTACACTTTAAGAGCTTCCCAAATTCGGCAAGTTAATAACACGTTGGCCCATCTCTGGCCCTTAAGCAAGCAATTCTTCGGCTTTGTATTGATTGACAGAGTACTTAGATGTTCTCCAGAGAGATGTCGTACCAGATTCTATCCAAATGGCGCGTTAGATCGTCAAAATCACGAGCTCATGAGGGCCCTGCCCATAAAGTTCCAAACGTTCTCAATTACGGTGAAATCCGGCGACCTTGCAGGTCAAGGTAAGATTTTGTAAGCACAGAGACAAGCACAAGAAAATCTGACCGTTGGCTGGAGGGCGTTAATTTGCTGCAAGGTAAGCCCAGAACGTCTTGTCATGAAGCGAAACAAAATGGGGGGTAGAATACCGTCGACATACCGCCGTACTGCAAGGGTGCTGCGGATGACAACCGGAGGGGTCCTGCTTGAAAAGAAATGATACACTAGACCATCACTACAGGCCGTACTGCGGGCGACAGTTAGGTTAGCATCCCACCGCTGTCCAAGACGTCTCCAGGCACGTCTGTGGCCTGAAATCTACACTCATGTGCATAAAAGAAAGACAACTGCGAAAAGTGGTGCCACACAACGTGGCACTACACAAAACTGGCGTTAATGGCATAGGCACATAGGGAACACGCACGACACAGATCTGTAAGTCCACGGTATCGGTGATAAGTTGAGAAAACCGTCCCGAAACACATAACGCTACAAAACGCCACTCTTTCCTGCGCACGTACCCCGACATCAATATGGGATATGAACACCATGCACACGAACACAGGCCGCACAACGGGTTAGCATACTCTGGATCAGGTGGTTGAGCAGCTGCTGGCGAGTAGCCTCCCATTCTTGCACCAGTGCTTCCGGAGCTCCTGAAGTGTCGTAAGGGTTTGAAGACGTGCAGCGATACGTCGACCGAGAGCATCCCAGACGTGCTCGATGGGGTATAGGTCTGGAGAGCAGGCAGGCCACTCCATTCGCCTGGTATCTTCTGTTTCAAGGCACTCCTCCACGATGGCAGCTCGGTGGGGCCGGGCATTATCATTCATCAGGAGGAAGGTAGGACCCACTGCACCCCTGAAAAGGTGGACATACTGGTGCAAAATGACGTCCCGATACACTTGACCTGTCACAGTTCCTCTGTCAAAGACATGCACCTATCATAATCCCAACCCACACCATCAAACCACGACCTCCATATAGGTCCCTTTCAAGGACATTAAGGCGTTGGTATCTGGTTCCTGGTTCACGCCAGATGAATACCCGGCGAGAATCCTGTTCAGACTATACCTGGACTCGTCCGAGAACATAACCTGGGACCACTGTTCCAATAACCATGCACTGTGTTCTTGAAACCAGGCTTTACGGGCTCTCGTGTGACTAGGGGTCAGTGGAATGCACCTTGCAGGTCTCCAGGAGAATAAACCATGTCTGTTCAGTCGTCTGTAGACTGTGTGTCTGGAGAGAAATGTTCCAGTGGGTGCGGTAAGGCCCCGAGCAAGGCTACCTGTAGTACTCCTCGGCCGTCTGCGGGCACTGATGGTGAGATATCGGTCTTCTGGTGATGTTGTACACTGTGGACGCCGCGTACTGTAGCGCCTGGACACATTTCCTGTCTCCTGGAATCGTTGCCATAATCTTGAGATCACACTTTGTGGCACACGGAGGGCCCGTGCTGTGACCTACTGTGTTTGACCAGCATTCAGTTGCCCTAGTATTCTACCCCTCATAACGTCGTCAATATGTGTTCTTTCAGCCATTTTCAACACACAGTCACCATTAGCACGTCTGAAAACGTCTGCACACTTACTCGCTGCACCGTACTCTGACATGCACCAACACACCTCTGCGTATGTGGACTGCTGCCAGCGCCACCGTGCGACGACCTCACGTCAAATGCACCGCATCGACATACTTCGAGGTGACTGAAACCCACAAACCGCCCACCAGAGCGTTGTTTTACCATGTATCAGCATTATCCTTAATTTGTGAGCATAAGTATATTTGACTGGAGTGTAATTCTCTTAAGTGATGAGTCCCGCTTCGAACTGATCTCGGATGACCAGAGAAGGCGTGTCTGGTGACGCACTGGACAGCCTTGGGAGACCAACCTGACTGTCGCTCTCCATACGGCTCGACAACCAGGAGTGATGGTGTGGGGTGCCGCCATTTCATTTCGTAGCAGGACACCTTTGGTTGTCAACCAGGACGCCCTTCCATCACAGCGGTACCTCGACGATATTCTACGCCTCATTTCGTTGTCCATCATGGCGAACCTCCCTGGACTTACATTTTAACAAGATAGTGCCCACTCGCATACGGCGAGAGCTTCTAATGCTTGTCTTCGTGCTTTCCACCCCCTACCTTGATCAGTAAGATCGTGGATCTCTCCCCATCTGAGCAGGGCCCTCCAATCAGCTCGTGATTTTGAGGATCTAACTCGCCGATTGGACGGAATTTGGCACTATATCCCTCAGGAGAACTCCCAACAATTCCATCAATGAATACCAAGCCGGACATCTGCTTACGTAAGAGCCAGAGGTAGACCAAAGAGTTATTGAGTTCCACATCCGAACATCAAATTCACTATGGTGACCGAAGCAGAAGGAAGATTACCATTCCTGGACGTCATGGTCACAAGAAGACCGCATGGCACCCTGGCCCACGGGGTATACAGGAAGAAAACGCACACCGACCTGTATTTGCAAGCTGATAGCTGCCACGACCTTGTTCAGAGGAATGGGGTGCTAAAAACATTGGTGCACGGCGCGCACCATCTCTGACGCAGAGAGTCTGCCCCAAGAGCTGGAACACCTCAAAACTGTATTCCGGAAAAACGGGTACTCAGAATGGCAGATCAGACGCGCTTTCCGCCCCACCTCTACAGTACAGCGTGAGGAGACGGAAGAAGTACGCAGAAAGAGATAGTCACTGCCTACATACCGTATACTGGCGCACTATCGGGGAAAATAGGACGAATATTGAGGAAACACCGAGTAGGAACCGTCTTTTTCCCACCAAATAAAACTCGAGCATTATTGGGAAGTGTCAAAGACGATCTCGGTATGCGGAAGGCCGGCATATACCAGATTCCGCGTCAGTGTGGGAAGACTTATATTGGACAGACAGTGCGCACCGTCGAAGAACTTTGCCGAGAACATCAGAGGCACACTCGACTTGGGTACCCCAACAAGTCGACGGTCGCAGAGCACTGCTTGTCCGAAAATCACGAAATGGACAACCAACAGACCATCGTCTTGGCACAGACATCTAAATACTGGGACAGCGTCGTTAGAGAGGCTATCGAAATTCGTACCAGGGACGGATTCATCAACAGAGATTGCGGCTACAGCCGCGGCATGGAATGGGAACCAGCATTGAGTCTAATTAAAAAGACGCTCAGCAAAGGAAACGAATGGGCGACTAGGGCGGACGAGGCAATTACACCGACGCCACCACAGACGCGGACGCCAGCGTCCCACCAACGGCTGACGCGCGGGCGCGGACCGCGGAGAGAACGTCTCGTGAAGGGAGGGGATTTAAAACTGCAGTCCGCCTCAGGAGCTCAGTTCGTCAGCGCACCTGACGATGGTGACATGTCTGATCGCCGAAATATTGTGCCCGATGGACACTACGGACCGGCAGTACGCCCGTGGACTGTTCGAGCAAGAATTGATTCGCAGAGTTTGTGACATTCTTTGTCTTGAGTAAATCATTCAGTTTTTCTGAAATTGTGTTCATTTATCTGTAAATGTACATCACATCCACCAATTTCCGTCCCATTCGCTGGTGCACCAGTTTTAAAAAATGTCTATCGGGCGAAGCCTTCTGACTCCTATCGATTCAGGACTGGGGAGCTGATAGGCCAGAGCATTGTTTACACATTTTACGTATATTTGACTACCCACTGTGATTTCTCGTGTGCTCGCAGACCACTGCACTGACGAGGTGTCCCAGCAACTGCGGCGCCTGTCGCGCCAGGTCCGGCTCAACCCCGTCACGTTCAGCGCGTGTTCGCTCTTCACCGTGGACGCCCAGCTGCTGACCAGCATGGCGGCCAACATAGCCTCCTACACCATCATACTGCTCCAGTTCGTCGTGTCAGAAAAGACCACCAAAGTCCCGTGGAACACGTAGAGACCATTTACTGAATAACGATCACCATGTAACAAGATTTTTATAAGTTGTTTTCGTTGTTGTTTCTGATGCAATATGTTTAAAACACAATGTAAATCCAATTTTGCTTGTCGAAATTATTTTTAGGGAATGGCATCGATTTTGTTAATATTAGGAAAGTGTATTTATTTTGAACAACGAATGTTCGTTTACATATAAGCATGAAACAAAAGAATTTCTTAAATACAATGTTTGAAGAAATGTTAATGCAATAAACATGCAAAGTGTTAAAGTACATCAAAATGTTTACTAAATATGTACAGTGTGCTTAAAAATGTGTTGCCTACCTTAGTTTCCTCTCGCAAGTTGCATCACTCTCTCTGATCAGTTCCTGGATGTAACCATGTAAGTAGGCTGTTTAGGTTTTTATGTTGGTAATGTCACCTAGCACCCTGTATGAAAATCACTGGCTGTGCTGTGTGCAGTCTGTGGCTGGTTGGCATTGTTGGAATATTCGCCATTGTAGTGTTGGGCAGTTGGCTGTTAACAGTGCGTAGCGTTGCGCATTTGGAGGTGAGCTGCCAGCAGCGATGGATGTGGGGAGAGAGATGGCAGAGTTTTGAGAGTGCATGATCTGGACGTGTGTCCATCAGAGACAGTAAATTTGTAAGACTGGATGTCATGAACTGATATATTTGAATATTATTAAGGTAAATACATTGTTTGTTCTCTATCAAAATCTCTCATTTGCTAACTATGCCTATAAGTAGTTAGTGCCTTGGGTAATTAGAATCTTTTATTTAGCTGGCAGTATTGGCGCTCGCTGTATTGCAGTAGTTCGAGTAACGAAGATTTTTGTGAGGTAAGTGATTCATGAAAGGTATAGGTTATTGTTAGTCAGGGCTATTCTTTTGTAGGGATTATTGAAAGTCAGATTGCGTTGCGCTAAAAAATATTGTGTGTCAGTTTAGTGATGATCCGAATAAGTAAAGAGAGAAATGTCTGAGTACGTTCAGTTTTGCTCAGCTGTTTGAAAATCAAATAACTTAAGGGGTTTATCAGCATTCGCTCAATATACTGGCCCTTGTACCTTTTTCCAAACAGTTATAAGTTGTGATGGAACCTTTCGGCGTGTTCCTCTGAATGTGCACCCATATGAGACTCGAAAGCATCTTGATGCGAGTGGAGTACAGGCAACTTAAGAGACATTTTACAGCCCACCGCTTTGTAGTTCTTCAGGAGACCTACCATATCCCCATAATTCTCCACCCTGCGATTCCCTAGGAAACCATTCACTACATCCGGGAAACTCTCCCAGGCTTTTCTTTGAAGTAGTAAAAGCTTGCTGATGAGTGTATCACCACGAAGTAATTTTTTCCCTTGGGGAGGTCAACAAAATTCCACCCTTTATTTTAGCCTCTGAAGGTTTGAGGAACGCTTTCTTCACTGTCTTTGATGTCTTTACACATTGCTTGAGGAGTCCAAGCTTAGTATCAAGGGGAGGCATTAGAAAATTTTCCTGTTTGCAAGGGTTCCTATTTCTGATTTTTCTGGCCAACCACAAATTCCATCCTCAGTGGCCACTCAATAGTCCCAAGATGTCAGCATGTATCCCTGCTATCCCAAACACAGAGAAAGCAGGGATTCTTTGTGTTTGTTCCTTGTAATACCATCAAAAATGCACCATTTTGAAATCACCGACTACATCCCACTGATGTTCGGCATATTTTACCACCTGAAGGAGATGCTGAACACTTGAGTAACAGTACTTTACGTGACACAAATGAGCGATTGGAATTGAGGGATACTTGCTTCCATCATGGAGGAGAACAGCTTTCAGACTCTTGCAGGAGGTATCAATGAAGAGTTGTCTGTCGTTCGGATCATAGTTAAACCCAATAGCACAGTTTGTCCATCAGAGTGAAACATTATAAGACAGTTTCATGGTGTTTCCTCTGGTTGAATATGTTGCAGCTCATTCCTAATAGATTCCAGTGCTTTAGTCTCGATGTAGAATTTCTACATTGGATTTTGTAAGTCCTAGTTCCCTGATCAAGTCATTTATCTCATTTTGGTGGGATAGAGAGGTGTAGCATCTTCATCCTCTGTGAAGTCTTCTTCGTGGTTGATTTCTTTATTTGATTCACTACTGACTGCTATCTTCACGCTCCTTCAGTACTGGAAGAGGAGGAATAGGAAGCGCCCATCCGTGTGGAAGGGCTTAAGAGATGATGGCAAGCGTGGATTTGCAAAAAACATTGGTTTTCTTGCCCCTCTTATGATGAGACAAGTGAGCAACACAGAAATAGCAGTTGGAGAGGTGACTCTTTGGATCTTGAAAAATTCTAGGTACACCAAATTTCAGTTTCCTGTTTTCTCCTCTATAGCAAGCCTCGAGAGCGGATCTGCAACACCTCCATACAACAGGTAGTGCCCAGTTTTGCCTTTTTCTCCCAAAGAGATGCCAAAATAAGACGTGTATGCTTAGCAGAAGTTGTTAACATTCCTTATTCTATGATCCCAGGAAGACACCACACATACATAACAAAAATAGTCTGGATGATGCTTACAACAACGGGAAAATGCCGTTATTCATCAATAATGTGAATCTGCAACAGTTAATATACGGTTGAACCGTTTATTCATCTCTTAGATAAAATGTTCTTAGCTAATGTAATTTTAACCAATTAATTTCATGTAATTGGGCATAAAAAGCAAAGAAACGCTTATGTAAATCTAGGATTACTCAGTGTAGTTTAGCTGGAAGCTGATTCATCCAAAACAAGCATAAAATTTACTTAAACAAGCAAAAAGGTTTGCCTTTTTAGATAGTGTTATGTATAGCGGCTACAACAAACTGTTATCCGAATTATGCGGACTGCGCGAATAACCAGTGAACAATAAACACATGCCTTTACCGGCATTTATTGGTTAATATGTTTAAAAACTTATCAGAATTCAAATTTGAAAGATCACTGAATTACTTAAGTCTTACTCGCCGGAAACTGACAGCTTATTTACAAAATTGCACTTAAAGCACTGCACTCCATTATCACTTTCTTTCAATTCAATTTGTGAAATAGCGTCAATATTTTCTGTTTGTTTTTTGTATTGTTATTCATGACGGTTCTCACATTCCGGTGAATTAAAGCATCGGCATAGTCAAACAAATTTCGCCATGCATACTCTAATAACAGATTAACCTATTTCAGTGCATCAGTGTGCGTGGTAACGGGCTCCTCCATAGCCTCGTGTTAACTCTCTTCCTTCACGAAACACACTGTTCACTACTTTTGCCGTCACATACTTGCTCAAATACAGGTGCAGTGGCAGCACTAAATAAACAATTCGTGAATGTTTTTGTCATCTGTGTCTTCACAACCAGATATTTTTATACTGAACGAAGATATTCGTCCTGATTATAACAGAATACCTAATACTTATTTTTTTTATTGTCTCGGATATTGCTTAAATATGCAGGGGTAATGGCGAGTTTGTTGTACCCGAAATACAACGTTAAATACACGAATGTTTATCTGTATTTTGTCTTTACATAAAAGTGGAAATAAATCTGTACTACGGCGCATTAATGCACTTTAAGTTTAATCCTACCGCTAAGTAGGTTTAGAAATTTTAATTATTAACAATTGGACTTTTTTGATTTGGTCTGTGCGATTGTTAAAGTATACATTCCAAACAGAACCCAGAAACCAATAGCATAAAGAAACACACAATAGGCAGAAGCACGTAACTTTGAGACTTTGAGCACTTCTAATTACAACGAAAAAATGGTTCAAATGCCTCTAAGCACTATGGGACTTAACATCTGAGGTCATCAGTCCCCTAGACTTAGAACTACTTAAACCTAACTAACATAAGGACATCACACACATCCATGCTCGAGGCAGGATTCGAACCTGCGACCGTAGCAGCAGCGTGGTTTCGGACTGAAGCGCCTAGAACCGCTCGGCCACAACGGCCGGCTTAATTGCAACGATGTACGCATTTACGCACAGAGTCGTGTCTGCACAGACCCCATTCATGCGTTACATATACGTGCAGACGCAGAATGTAGTAACAGTAATTACCGCCAACAGTATGGATTGTAGCTATTTGAAGTTCATTTTATAGAAGCTCCTCTGTTTAATGGAGAACAAAAATTGTACAAATAATTGCGGAATTTTTAAGGTGTTAATAGCGTAGATAAGAATTCTAATATCCAGAAGTTAAATAAAAATTCATGTAAGTTTCTTAGTTAACGCTCATTTTAGTGACGCAGAACGGTGGAACTAATTTTTAAGAATCGGTGCAACGGATGTACAGGAACAAAAAAAAATTACTTTGAATATATGCAAAGCAGCCTCTCCTACTTGATGTATGTAGATGGCGACTGATACTGAAATCTCTCCTTCCTCTGATTTTGCTGAGGCAGCATGACGTCTTTCTTGATTTTACATGGATGTGCGACAAAATAATTATTGACGTTCTTAGGTGACAAACTGACTTGAATCAAACAGTTTTCTCTAAAAGTACGAATGAATTCGCAACAGTATATAGTTCAAAATGGTTCAAATGGCTCAACCTAACTAACCTAAGGACATCACACACACCCATGCCCGAGGCAGGATTCGAACCTGCGACCGTAGCGGTCGCGCGGTTTCAGACTGTAGCGCCTAGAACCGCTCGGCCACTCCCGCCGGCAGTATATAGTATGAAAGAAGATTCAGGTGAGACTAATATTTTAACTTTCCTCAAAATCATCGATTTTTTTGTCGTGTATGTTTACAATACCTGATACTTGCACTGGTGAGGACAACTTCCACCGTCAAGGAACACAACTCGATGAAACTCCGTTACAGACGGTACTTTGAAGGCTACGTTTAGCGCCGCCACCTATCGCAACTTCATGAAACTATACTGGTCAAAACGGCAATATTCCATGATGTCCCAGAACAAATTCCACATTTTATCAGCCGAAATTGACGAGTAAAATATGTCTTTTATTACTTATTTAACGCTTCTCGTAGATTACTTTTGAGGTTGTCATACTTCAATATTTCAAAAACAGGTGATGGCCTTTTAAATTTGTGTTTTTGAAAAGTTTCACAACAATGTTTCGTTGATCCGCCTGGCAACTAAACATAGTTTGTCAATGATAACTGATGTTAAGTGCATCCGGTTTGCAAGTAAGCAACGTTAAGTAACCATTGGCGTATTTTTAAGAATAAAAGTTTAGATCGAATTTACGGTTTTAAGAGTACGTCTTTAAAAATAGTTGAAAAGAACGACTTATCTGAATAAAAAAGTTTAATGGATGTACTTGAAGTATCTTATTTATGAGAATTTATTGAAACTATACTGTCCAGTTTCTCGAAACAACCAACTTGTACCTTACCATTGTTTACAGCCGAGGACCTGAAATGTGTTAGCTTAATTGACGTTGGTCCCTTCTACACTGAGGCAATATGCACATATACAGATGGCGGTGATATCACATGCACAAGGTATGAAAGGTCAGTGCACTAACGGAGCTGTCATTGGTACTCAGGTTGTAACCTCCCCACAAAATTTTAAAAGGACATATTTAATAGAAAAGGAGCCAAGAAGCAATATCGTCCCCACAGAAATATTTAAATACAAAATATAATAATAAATGGGACCCAAGAAGAACCTCCCTGCAATCAAATGTACTGACAAAGGCAACAAAAATGTGAAATTCGCAATCTGACTCTGGTGTAAGCTCTTCACAAAAAAATTAAAGTCAATTCAGTGACAACAAAATCTCACCGATAATGTTAATTCAATTACACCGAAATATCGGTCTTTGGCCCTGTGCAAAAATCAGAATTAAATTCTTACCTCATTGTAACAGCTAGTCAAATTTCTGCTCTTATTCTTGTGCACGGCTCGGAGGAACTGCATTGCAAATAATAATATTCCTTTTTTTTTATTATTTAACTGAAAACTGAAACTTTTCTTTAAGGGAAGTGGAACGAAATAGTTACTTCAATTAAATAAAAATTTTATGTAAAATTGCTTTTGAAATCAAAATTATTATTGGGGGCACTTGTTGAAAATTAATTACAATAAATAAACTTTACATTATCCGATGATTATCTTAATTAACAGTATACCTTATTCAGCATCTTGACCAGTGTTGCCGACAGACTACATCACACAACCGCACTGGGCTGCTACCACTGACCGACCGCTCTGCATGACGACTACTAGCGTACTGCACGCGACGACTACTGACAGAGTACTGCTCTCAACTAGACAGAGCTACAGACTCGCAACGACTGACTGACAGACTGAGAACCGCTCGCAACACTCGCGCGGTCAAGCGCAAACTCTCTGGTCACAGATGCTACAATGCCTCGCCATCGCTGCTATGTTACATACGTGTTTCATAACCCTCCACTGGGGGGGCAAAAATTTGGCAGCGATGGTGAGTCATTTGGACTTGCCAATCGCGGCAAAATTTTTAATTAATTAATAAACTTCTACAATTTACAGAATATTTAGATGTAGTACATGAATTAAACGTTGTGCACACGCACTAAGTACAAAATATATCAGACAAAGACAAAATGTGAGTACAAAACATAGTAGCAAATCAGAAAAATGTATATACAAATTATTTGACAGATAACAAAGTGCACAGGCACTGAAAAAATTCTTTAGCATATTCAGAACAAATAAACAGACTGGCAAAAAATATTATGTTGACAAGTGACATGAGTGCACATGCACTGCAGTTGAGAACATATCAGTAAATGATGAAATGTATATACAATGAGTAACAAATGACATAAGTGCATACGCATTGAAGTATTGAATATACGGAATGAGTACAATCATATTGAAAAATGAGAAAAATGCACAGGCACTGAAGTTCAGTAGAAAACATATTAACACCTAACATAAGTGCACATGCACTGTAGTTCAGAACATATCTTTAAAAATAAAAATGTATATACAATATAAAAGACAAGAGTGTGCATATACTGTACTTCAGAACAAATCAAAAAAAAAATGTCTTTAGCATTTTCGCAATAAACATAATGGTAAAAAATCATGTCCACCAGTGACATAAGTGTACTCACACTGGAGTTCAGCAAATCTAAAAAAATGTATAACCCATGAACATAAATGATGTTAACCAAAAAAATTATTTTCCTTATGTGACAAGAATTAGGATAGGAAAGGGAAGGATTGCATCATGGTTGTAGCACTTTAGATTGCACACAGCTGTTCTGAAAGTCCATATCTTTCCACAGAAGTACAACACCAAGTGACACAATTTGAAGTTCTTTTCCCATCAGAATTTATCAGCGTAGCCAAGACACTGAATTGTCGTAGTAATATTCCATGTTTTCATTTTGGCAGTACATTAGGTATACCAAACAGTGGGACCATAATAACGTCTTCATCGCTCACGGTGGTGGACAGCATGTCGTGTCAACACCACGCTCTTACAAGGCACACCAACGTAGAATTAGTGCAAAACCAAATATAGTGCTCCATGATCACTGGGATAAACAGGACAAATGGACATTGCAGTAATTCAGGGTAGTTAGCTCATGAGGTGAAGGACATTAAGTCACATAATATTGACAATTACAGTCTTCATTAGTAGTTTGCGGCATTCATAGCCCAGTTATTGAACATTTCTGTACCAAGTATGCAGTATTACAGAAAAATGTTCATTAATTGTTTTACATAGAATCAGTAGTCTTCTTTTCCTAGTTACAAAGTATAGCATGGTTAATTAATCATTTGTCATTCCAATATAGTAAGAATCATTAGCCTTCTCCTGATTACAAAGCATTATGAAACAATCACATTCTTTTCCAGTTACAGAGTATAATTAAGAATCATTAACCTTCTCCTAATTACAGTTAATTAATCATTTGTCATTCCAATAATAATCATTAGCCTTTTCCTAATTACAGTTAATTAATCATTTGTCGTTAATTAATCATTTGTCATTCCAATAGTAAGAATCATTAGTCTTCTCCTAATTACAAAGCATTATTAAACAGTAATTAAGATTCATTAGCCTTCTAATTATAAAGCATAGCATCATTTGTCATTTCAATATAGTAAGAATCATATTCTTTTCCGGTTACAAAGTATAGCATAGTTAATTAATTATGTGTCAGTTAATTAATCATTTGTCATTTCAATGTAGTAAGAATCATTAGCCTTTTCCTAATTTCAAAGCATTATGAAACAGTCACATTCATTTCCAATAACAAAGTATGAACATTGAAAACAAGAGCTAATTAATGGCATAATTAATAACAATTCGTGGAGTGACATTAATTATTGGCACTCAGTGGCCAGCAAGTATTGAATAGAACCAAACATAGTTCATCATTCAGTATTATTCAGATCATTACGAAGTCATTATTAAAAATCAGCTAATTACAATCAAAGTATTAATAATCACAGGCATTATAAGTAGTCTCATTACAATAAACAGTGGCAGTTATTAGCTAGTGACAAAGCATTATTTTATATATATACTTTTTTTTTGTCTCATTAAGAAGTCATTACTGAAGTGACATACTATTCAGAGTTGATCAGTATTATTCAGAATTTTCTCAAACTGGTATCACTATTTGGGTTTTTTTTTTTTTTTGTTTGTTAGCAATGCATTACGTTGGGATCGATAATTAATTGTTGAGACATAACACTATTTGCTTTTGACCTGTTGCTGCAAATGAGGATAGGTAACGTCTTGCGAAAAAAGTTAATTAAGCCCAAAAAACTGCGTAATTGTTTTTTGTTGTAGGAACAGTGATGTCACGTAGAGCTTGAAGCTTTTCCGGATCAGGTGCAATGCCCTCTGCTGAAATTACGTGTCCAAGAAATTTTATATAAGAGTTTTGCCAAAATGCGATTTACTGAGGTTAACTGTAAGTCCTTGTGCATGGAAAGTTTGTAACAGACGTTCAAGAATCATATTGTGTTCAGACCAGTTAGCTTCTGCGATAAGAATATCGTCTACGTACGTCGTAATTCTGTCCTTAATGCAAACGTGTGTCGGATGGCGTCAAAATTAATAACATTTTCGTGAACAAGATTCTGCGTGTCTAAATTATTGCTTACGTTACTGGAATATGCAATCTGTGCTGTATCTGGTTAAAATCTATCGTATGTGTTATTATTTACGGGAGAATGTTGTGGCATATCCACTATATGAACTGTTCTGTTATTTCTTACTGACGTGTTACGCTATGGATGACACCTATTGTCTGTTCCATTCATGATTATTTGTTGTTGCTGCTCATAAGATCGACTGTTATTAAATGTACGCTGAAAATTGTGCTCATCATTTTTACGTCTGTCATGATAGTAATTTCTATACGGCGCATTGCGATACGAATTGAAATAGTGTTGTCTGTACGTAGTTGTTTCTTTGCTGCCATGCGTTACTATTTGTTGGGGCTGGGACTATACGTGCACGCGGCGAAACATTAAAGTTTGGTTGACCTTGTAGACTGCATTGTTGGTTACGTATGCTAAGCGGCTGACTTTCATGCTATTGTGGTGAAAAGGTCTATTGTTACCAAAATGTGGTTTCTGTTACTAATAATTTTACACATACTGATGATTACGATTTTATCTGTAATTAAAATTACGGCGGTAGTTGTCATTACGGGAGTGCCTACTGAAAATTGTCACATTCGGTAAAAGTTTGTCACATAGGGTTTTCATTACTCGTTTCTTAATACTACGTAGAGCAATAGTTAAAGAGCAGTTTTGATAGATATAAAGGATAGTAGAAGAGAAGGCAGCAGTGCAGAAAACTAAAGATGAAACAGTACTACTACAGCTCGGGGCCCTATGCTCGCTACGGCACATATTCATTAAAGCGTAATGAATCCCCTGAGGTCAATTACGTACTGCAAATAATTTTTAGCTTTTGCGTTACAGGCAATGGCGGTAAAATTCCAAAAGTAAATCGCTGTATTCTTGCTAATTCCAGTTTCTGCATAATACGTAATGCTGATGAAAATACAATAGCAAATTGTCGCCTCTGGTTCAAAGCTAGTTTCTGCATTACAGGTAATAGCGGTGAAAGTACAAAGATAAATTGTCGTATACAATGCAAAGCGTGTACCTGTGTTCTGTCATTATTAAATTCTTTACATTTTCTGGCGGATAAAAATTGCTCGTAATCTACGTTCTCGTCATTGAATTTGAAAACACGTTCGGGTTTGTGTGTGAATCTGTTTGTCTGTGTCATTTCGTACTTCAAGTTACGTAGCTTTTCAGATTTTAAGTCGCGTAGTCTCTGTAAATTGTTCACATTATACACGCTGCGTGACTCTGATAAATGCTCGCAACGTGGCGGATTCTGTGACGTGTTGGTGACTGAAATAGTCTTTAATTCTGTTACTTTAATGCTTTCGACATTTTGGTTGTTCTGTCGTGCAAATTTCTCGTCAACTACCGTATTCGGAGTGTGTGAAACTTCCACTGATTCTAAATTAATCTCGTCGCGAATCTGTACTGCGTTTTTAGAGCATTGTTCGGTGACTGCATTAATTTCGTGTATCTGTGTTTCGTTTGCTGAACATTGTTCGGTGACTGCAATAATCTCGTCTTTATGTGATTCTGTTGTGCCTACACGTGTGCTACTTAATTCTTGTGCAACAGTGCCAACTTTTTCATTACTGTTATTAGCACAAGTCCTAGTATTCACACGTAATTGTTCTTTAATGTCCTGACATTGCCCGGTAACAGCTGTAATCTGCTCACTAACTTGTTTGTTCTGTTCTTTAAGGTCGTCTTGTTTTTCGCTTGTGAGTTCGAAACTTTTATCAATTGTTTCTCTAAGTTGTTTGAAATGGTTGTCGAAACTTTCATCAAGTTGTTGTTTGAGTTTTTCGTCATTATTGTCAAGTTTTTCATTTAAGTGTTTGTTATCTTCCCTATGTCGTCTGAAAATATTGTCTAATTTCTCACTTTGCTGTTGTAGCAATCTTGTCACAATTCGTACCAAGTCAGAACTAACGTATATACTATCTGTACTGTTTAGTGGTGGATCTGGAATTGTCTCGCTTTCCGTGACCATTTGGTCATTCTGTAATTTACAAAAACGTTTATCAGTCGGATGTACATTGTCAGACACTGTTCCGGAATTAAATAAATCCGTCCTACTTTGTGTGATCTGTTCATTTTCATTAGACAAATTTGTCTGTTCGTCACGTGAATTTAGTAAATCGGTTGTGTTAGGCTGGGCAGCGCTCATTACAAGAGAGCGTCCCGCGTCATCGATTGTCGTCAAATCAACAGAGGACATAACCGAGTTCGTTTGTTCATCATTAAGACAAAAGTCATCATTAGTGGTTGGAATGCACTGATTGTTAGTGAACGCAGGATTGTCATCATTACGCTGCGTATCACAATTACTATCGGTCACGTTGTTTAAGTCGGTAATTTCATTCACAATACTTCGCGATACACTATTCACAGTCTTTCGCGGCATTTTTGCAATAGTCACAATTATTCACAAAACAAATAAGCACAATGCAAAAGCAACACACAAATACAACAGAGCAACGAATTGCCGTTGACCTGTAGAAAGAAAGTCATAAGATTAGTAAAAGCGTTGCGTCAAATCCTAATTATATCTAAGCAAATAAGAGCAGATATCTGACTGTTGCTCAAAAGACTCTCAACGAAATTCGATCCTGGACTGGGTGTCACCAAGTGTAACCTCCCCACAAAAATTTAAAAGTAAATGAACGACAATACTTAATACAAATGGGAGCCGAGTGTAACCTCCCCACAAAAATTTTAAATATAAAGACAATATTATTTAGAAATCCTAATGGACATTGCTCTAATTGTAACCTCGCCCACAATGAGAGGTACTGACAATGGCAACAAAAATGTGAAATTCGCAATCTGACTCTGGTGTAAGCTCTTCACAAAAAAATTAAAGTCAATTCAGTGACAACAAAATCTCACCGATAATGTTAATTCAATTACACCGAAATATCGGTCTTTGGCCCTGTGCAAAAATCAGAATTAAATTCTTACCTCATTGTAACAGCTAGTCAAATTTCTGCTCTTATTCTTGCGCACGGCTCGGAGGAACTGCATTGCAAATAATAATATTCCTTTTTTTTTATTATTTAACTGAAAACTGAAACTTTTCTTTAAGGGAAGTGGAACGAAATAGTTACTTCAATTAAATAAAAATTTTATGTAAAATTGCTTTTGAAATCAAAATTATTATTGGGGGCACTTGTTGAAAATTAATTACAATAAATAAACTTTACATTATCCGATGATTATCTTAATTAACAGTATACCTTATTCAGCATCTTGACCAGTGTTGCCGACAGACTACATCACACAACCGCACTGGGCTGCTACCACTGACCGACCGCTCTGCATGACGACTACTAGCGTACTGCACGCGACGACTACTGACAGAGTACTGCTCTCAACTAGACAGAGCTACAGACTCGCAACGACTGACTGACAGACTGAGAACCGCTCGCAACACTCGCGCGGTCAAGCGCAAACTCTCTGGTCACAGATGCTACAATGCCTCGCCATCGCTGCTATGTTACATACGTGTTTCAAGGTGTTTCACGTGAAAAGGTTTCCGGCGTAATTATGACCGCACGACGGAAATTAACAGACTCTGAAAACGTAGTGGTAGTTGGAGTTAGACGCATGGGACATTCCATTTCGGAAATCGTTAGGGAATTCCATATTCAGAGTTCCACCCTGTCAAGAGTGTGTAGAGAATACTAAATTTCAGGCATTATCTCTCAACCACTGACAGCGGAGTGGCCGACGGCTTTCACTTAACGACTGAGAGCCGCGTCGATGGCGACATGCCTGATCGCCGAAATATTGTGCCCGTTCGACACTGTGGACGAGCAGTACACCCGTGGATTGTTCGAGCAAGAAATACACCGGGAGAAACTGAAGAATCAATATGTCTTTTGACTCTTCTAAGAAATGTATGCTCTCGGAACCTTAATAATAGACGCAGAATGCCACATTTGCGACGTCTGCCACTGGAGTTAGTTTATTATCTCTGTAATGCTTTTGTGGTCACTAAAAGAATCTGTGACGAAACGTGTCATCTTTCTTGAGTCTTCTCTATTTCCTTTACCAGTCCTATCTGGTATGGATCCCATACTGGCGAGCAATATTCAACTTCTATCAGCCGGGAAAAGAAATTGTGCCCAGACTGCATCAGCAGCAGCCTTGAAGTCTTTGCCGCATCCATGTCATCGGCGCCACTGGCAGCCAATACTTTGCCACCTCCTCTGTAGGACCACCCGCCATTGCCAAAGTCTGCCATCCACCCACCGCTGCTCTCCAACCTTCGGTTCAGGAGCTAGACTTTGGGTAATTAGCTACCCGCCACAATGGAGAAGATGCTACGGGGCCGCAACCAGTGCTTGGCTGCCGCTGTCGACTCAGCTCGATGTGCCTACGGCAGCAACTCAGTTCGACGCTTTCTGGCAGTGTGTGCATCCCACGCACTACATTGCCTCAACTACTGCTACGAGAAACTACACTCCTGGAAATGGAAAAAAGAACACATTGACACCGGTGTGTCAGACCCACCATACTTGCTCTGCACACTGCGAGAGGGCTGTACAAGCAATGATCACACGCACGGCACAGCGGACACACCAGGAACCGCGGTGTTGGCCGTCGAATGGCGCTAGCTGCGCAGCATTTGTGCACCGCCGCCGTTAGTGTCAGCCAGTTTGCCGTGGCATACGGAGCTCCATCGCAGTCTTTAACACTGGTAGCATGCCGCGACAGCGTGGACGTGAACCGTATGTGCAGTTGACGGACTTTGAGCGAGGGCGTATAGTGGGCATGCGGGAGGCCGGGTGGACGTACCGCCGAACTCCTCAACACGTGGGGCGTGAGGTCTCCACAGTACATCGATGTTGTCGCCAGTGGTCGGCGGAAGGTGCACGTGCCCGTCGACCTGGGACCGGACCGCAGCGACACACGGATGCACGCCAAGACCGTAGGATCCTACGCAGTGCCGTAGGGGACCGCACGGCCACTTCCCAGCAAATTAGGGACACTGTTGCTCCTAGGGTATCGGCGAGGACCATTCGCAACCGTCTCCATGAAGCTGGGCTACGGTCCCGCACACCGTTAGGCCGTCTTCCGCTCACGCCCCAACATCGTGCAGCCCGCCTCCAGTGGTGTCGCGACAGGCGTGAATGGAGGGACGAATGGAGACGTGTCGTCTTCAGCGATGAGAGTCGCTTCTGCCTTGGTGCCAATGATGGTCGTATGCGTGTTTGGCGCCGTGCAGGTGAGCGCCACAATCAGGACTGCATACGACCGAGGCACACAGGGCCAACACCCGGCATCATGGTGTGGGGAGTGATCTCCTACATTGGCCGTACACCACTGGTGATCGTCGAGGGGACACTGAATAGTGCACGGTACATCCAAACCGTCATCGAACCCATCGTTCTACCATTCCTAGACCGGCAAGGGAACTTGCTGTTCCAACAGGACATTGCACGTCCGCATGTATCCTGTGCCACCCAACGTGCTCTAGAAGGTGTAAGTCAACTACCCTGGCCAGCAAGATCTCCGGATCTGTCCCCCATTGAGCATGTTTGGGACTGGATGAAGCGTCGTCTCACGCGGTCTGCACGTCCAGCACGAACGCTGGTCCAACTGAGGCGCCAGGTGGAAATGGCATGGCAAGCCGTTCCACAGGACTACATCCAGCATCTCTACGATCGTCTCCATGGGAGAATAGCAGCCTGCATTGCTGCGAAAGGTGGATACACACTGTACTAGTGCCGACATTGTGCATGCTCTGTTGCCTGTGTCTATGTGCCTGTGGTTCTGTCAGTGTGATCATGTGATGTATCTGACCCCAGGAATGTGTCAATAAAGTTTCCCCTTCCTGGGACAATGAATTCACGGTGTTCTTATTTCAATTTCCAGGAGTGTACATTACGGGAGAACACCAAATTGCGTCAGAGGTGAGAGCACTTCTAAATGACTGTCCCATCTAAATAAATTAATAAAGAACTGTTTACATCCACTGCTTGTTTGTCTGCAGCTCTTCCACAACGTCATCCCCGTCTCCCAAACCACCTATAGACCCATGAAGCCCATTTGGCCTCTAGTGTGGCGCATCTTGCTGCAGCGCTACAGTAGATGTTCTTAGCGAAGGGAATCGATCATGTCGCGCCGATGACATGGCAGGACAGAGGCTGGCTGACGAAAGAAGTTGACTGTCCTCGCAACTTAAAAATTACCACTTGTGGGGGAGGGTCCGAAATGAACTGAATAACGAGTGTATGCGCGTTGTGGAGTTAGATGGAAGAGCCAGACCGAGTGAGCAAAACAGAGGGTCAGGAGTAGTGCAAGAGCCTTCACCACATAATAGCTGAAACTAAGATTAGTTTATTAAAGGCTCCATTCAGCAATGTCAGGACAAAAAAGTGTCATACCGTATTCCGACGAGTATTTTATCCATCCTCATCAACTGAAGTGCAAGATCCTTCATCATAGTATAGGGGAAACAGGGATTAGTTTCTGAAAGGCTCCATTCAGAAACGACAGGACTAAAAGTGTCATAACATAGTCAGATTAGTATTTTATCCATCCTCAGCAACTGTAGTCGTATATAATGAAATAATAAGCAACCAGTGACATAAAAGACGTTTAATTTCGTTATCGGTTTCAGGCACTTAGTGCCCTTCTGCAGAAGGTTATACCCGTCTCAGTATTTGCGA
Source organism: Schistocerca piceifrons (assembly GCF_021461385.2). Classification (NCBI taxonomy): domain Eukaryota; kingdom Metazoa; phylum Arthropoda; class Insecta; order Orthoptera; family Acrididae; genus Schistocerca; species Schistocerca piceifrons. The sequence continues at coordinate 475,901,314 of NC_060142.1, forward strand.
GTGACAACAATAAAGTGCATACAGCGAAGTGTCATGGTCACACAGTTCACATTGTTTGCACAAAACTAGTACTACTTTTGTGCCGACACTGTGAACTACTAGTACTAGCTTTGTTCATATATGACCACGGCATTTTACTGTATGCACTTCATTGTTGACACCCGACAATTATGCGACAAGTGTAACTTCCTGCAAATGGGCACTAAGTGCCCGAAACTGGTAAAGAAATTAAATTTTTTTATACAACTGGTTGCTTATTAATTCATCATATTCAGATGCTAAGCTGTCACAGAAGGGTGCATGAAGCAGTATTATTGGGAGACAAGGAGGAAGCAATTGAGAAGTGCAAGACGGTGGTGTTGGTGGTGATTCGGGATAGGGAACTACTTGCTCTTCTAGATTCTGGAAGTAATCTGCGCACCTTGCCAAAAGGCACTTAACTCCTTACTGATAGAAAAGGGTCCGCTACCGATGTTACCGCTATCAAAAGTCAGAATCATAGATGATGTGGGAAAGAGAAGCAAACCTTTAAGGAAGCAGTTCTGGAGTTCACATGGCACATTTGCATGTTCAGACACAACGTGACTATCAATCCGCTCTCATGTGTTTCATTTCTCCTAGGATGGGTTTGTCTTAGAAATGCTCAAGCCGTCTTATATGCGAAGAAGGGGCTACTAAAAGGTACATTTGATGGAAAACAGGAGACAGTAGCACTAAAAAGCATGCGTACCCTGAGAGTCCAAAGGTCCGGAAAGTACTACACTGAGGTGACAAAAGTCCTGGGATACCTCCCAATACAGTGTCGATCTTCTTTCGCCGTGAGGCGTACCGAGATAGTACGCGCCGGTGTGGTAAACGCTGTGTCCCGGGTGGTGCAGAGGTTAACCTAACTGCCTAGTAAGCAGGACATCCCTGGTTCGAATCACTGTCCAGTACACATTTTCACTCGTCGACGCTGATTCCGCGTCATGTCCCGGTGCAGCTGACGTCACTTATCCATTCCCTTTCCTTTCGCCTCTCCCTCCACCTTCAATTTACATATAATGCCTGTTCTTTGCCCATAGTTTCCTGAGCGCGCCTAGTCTCTGAAATCTCTGCTACAGATTTGCTTAATTCGTGCAGATTTTACAAAATTAAATCTAGCCTGCTCGAATCAGCTACCGAGGTAGGTCATCGCTATTAAATCTGTTACTAAAGGTGTCTTCGCTCCTAGCACACCGTCCTATGCGTTTTCTAAACAATCATCCATACTGACTAACTACATTGAAGAGCCGAAGAAGTTGGTACACCTACCTACTATCGTGTAGGGCACGCAGGAGTGCCACAAGAGCACTAATGTCTGAAGTAGTGCCGGAGGGAAATGACATCATGAATCATGCAGGGCTGTCCATGAATCCGTAAGAGTACGAAGAGGTGGAGATCTCTTTTGAACAGCGCGTTGCAAGGCTCCCAGAGATGCTCAATAACGTTCACGTCTCGGGAGTTTGGTGGATAGCGGAAGTGTTTAAACTCAGAAGAGTGTTCCTGGAGCCACTATGTAGCAATTCTGGACGTTTGGGATGTCGCATTGCCCTGCTGGAATTGCCCAAGTCCGTCGGAATGCACAATGGACACATACGGATGCAGGTGATCAGACAGGATGCTTACGTACGTGTCACCTGTCAGAGTCGTATCTAGACGTATCAGGGGTTCCACATCACTTCAATTGCACACGTCCCACGCCATTACAGAGCCTCCACCACCTGGAACAGTCCGCTGCTGACAAGCAGGGTACATGGATTCATGAGGCTGTCTCCATACCCGTACACATCCATCCGCTCGATACAATTTGAAACGAGACGCGTCCCACCAGGTAACATGTCTCCATTCACCAACAGTCCAATGTCGCTATTGACAGGCCCAGGTGAGGCGTAAAGCTTTGTGTCGTGCAGTCATCAAGGGTACACGGGTGGACCTTCGGCTACTAAAGCCCACACCAATGACGCTTCGTTGAATGGTTCGCACGCTGACATTTGTTGATGGCCCAACATTGAAATCTGCAGCATTTTGCGGAAGGGTTGCACTTTTGTCACGTTGAACGATTCTCTTCATTCGTCGTTGGTCCCGTTCTTGCAGGATCTTTTCCGGCCACAGTGATGTCGGACACCTGATGTTCTACCGGATTCCTGATTCGTGAAGTGGTCGTACGGGAAAATCCGCACTTCATCGCTACCTCGGAGATGCTGTGTCTTATCGCTCGTGCGGCGACTACAACACTACGTTCAAACTCATTTAAATCCTGATCTTGTCACGGTAGCAGCAGTAACCGATCTAACAACTGTGCCAGACACTTGTTGTCTTATAAAGGCATTGCCGACAGCAGCGCCGTATTCTGCCTGTTTAAATATCACTGTATTTGAATACGCATGCCTACACTAGTTTCTTTGACGCTTCAGCGTATTTAGCAGCCGACTGAACGGAACGGAACTGGCTTACAGTGTCAACTGCACTCGCTCAGTGGCTATATTTTGGCGAAATCCCCTGAAGAAAATTTGACAAAATAATTTGCCAGTGCTTTGGCTGAATTCCCTCCAAAACAACACAAAATACACTGCCTGTAATCAATTCGTCACATGTTCTTATATTAGCAAGTACACAACACAGTGCAGTAACTTTCGTAGCACAAGAAAATGCACAAACAAAAACAATTAAAAACCCTATTTGCCACTCCCCCCCCCCCCCCACACACACACACTCGCATATACAGTTTAATTATTGAGTGCTTGGTGAGGTATCTGAATTCGTGAAACGATAGCCACTTACCTCATAAACAGAAAAAAACACCCATCCGATCGCAAAATTAAATACTGTAAAGTGGCTCTTATGGCTTTGCTTTACAGCAAATTATTTGCCATTGCACTGCGTTTCTGTATGTGTTCAGTACTCGTACTCGTTACTTCGCTGCATCTGCTGCGGTTTCGTCTTGCCCAGCTCTGATTCCCTCACATAGGTTAGCGGGTAGTTCCTTCGCAAATCTTGGCAGACGTCGCTCTGTGTACAGTTACTAATGTTCTCCTTCTTCACTGCCACACATCTTCCAGTGTGACAGTTTCTTTGGCCCTGTTACAACATACCTGGTGACGCTGAAATAAGACAAAGACATTATTTATTGCTCAAAAGACTTGACTCTAGGCTCTGTTGTCACCTAGAACATTCTGAATAACAGCTTGAATGGGTTTCACGCTCAAGTGTTAACTCTGAACTACGCTTTCTTTGACTCTATATGTATACTGTTGTGCGCATTAAAATATCATTTAGCAACATATAACGAATTTTTTGTTTGTTCCGGCAAGACGCTACACATTTAAAAACAATATAAATACACACATCAAAAAAAGTGTTGCATCACCCCAGTTCCCAGAACTCCTGAAAATAGACATTGACTGTGGATATAGTATCACAGAGACAGTCCCTTTGACTGTTCAGATATATCAATAAACTCGCCCAAATATGTAAACAACCATGCATGAGCAGCGCCAATTAGACGGAGGGCGTCCGTCAGCCGATCAGTTGCAGTCATCCCATCAGGAAGGAGGTACACGTCTCATGTTGTCTGTAGTTCAACAATGCGTAGACGGTCAATATCGCGGTTCGACCGCGTCCGCATTGTTACTTTGTGCCAGGAAGGACTCTCAAGAAGGGAAGTGTTCAGGCTTTTCGGAGTGAACCAAAGCGATGTTGTTCGGACATGGAGGAGACACAGAGAGACAGGAACTGTCGATGACATGCCTCGCTCGGGCCGCTCAAGGGCTATTACTGCAGTGGATGACCGCTAACTTCAGATTATGGCTCGGAGGAACCCTGATAGCAACGCCACCATGTTGAATAATGCTTTTCGTGCAGCCACAGGACGTCGTGTTAGACTCAAACTGTGTGCAATAGGCTGCATGATGCGCAACTTCACTCTTGACGTCCATGGCAAGGTCCATCTTTGCAACCACGACACCTTGCAGCGCGTTACAGATGGGCCCAACAACATGCCGAATGAACCGCTCAGGATTGGCATCACCGATGAGTGTCGTATATGCTTTCAACCAGACAATCGTCGGAGACGTGTTTGGAGGCAACCCGGTCAGGCTGCACGCCTTACACACACTGTCCAGCGAGTGCAGTTAGATGGAGGTTCCCTGATGTTTTGGGGTGGCATTATGTGGGGCCGACGTACACCGCTGGTGGTCATGGAAGGCGCCGCAACAGCTGTGCGATAAGTGACTGCCATCCTGCCAGCGATAGTGCAACCATACCGGCAGCATATTGGCGAGGCATTCGTCTTCATAGATGACAATTCGCGTCTCCATCTTGCACATCTTGCGAATGACTTCCTTCCGGATAACGACATCGCTCGACTAGAGTGGGCAGCTTGTTCTCCAGACATGAACCCTATGGAACATGCCTGGGATAGATTGAAAAGGGCTGTTTATGGGCGACGTGACCCACCAACCACTCTGAGGGATCTACGCCGAACTTGTGGACAGTACGCCACGATGAATACAGGCATTCATCAATGCAAGAGGTCGTGCTTCTGGGTATTAGAGGTACCGGTGTGTGCAGCAATCTGGACTACCACCTCTGAAGGTCTCGCTGTATGGTGGTACAACATGCAATGTATGGTTTTCATGAGCAATAAAAAGGGCGGAAATGATTTTTATGTTGACCTCTATTCAAATTTTCTGTACAGGTTCCGGAACTCTCGGAACCGAGGTGATGCAAAACCTTTTATGATGTGTGTCACTAAACAGGTAGAACCACACTATAAATTAGGAGAGCCGTGCGAAACTTTCACACTTTTATAGTTTCAAATAATAATAGTATTTGGGCTGAGTATTGTCGTGGGATAAGGGTAGAAAACACCTTTAAAAATGAATTGAAGGACATCGAATAACGATCATGAATTTATGTCACATCCTTGTATACATTTACATGCATTATTGCTTGCAATTTCTCGCTTTCGAATGTAATGTTTACATTTACCTGTTGCTAAATAGAAATTTTAACGAGAAATACGAACATAAAATACAAAGAAATAAATAAATGCGAAATGTATGGGTTAGGATGGAATGTTTCTTCTTACCTGGTATATCACTACCTGTAAATGAATTTTGAGATTTTAATTATACTTTGCACTTTATGTAAGTACGTTAATTGTAGTAGTAATAGGTAAATTACAATTCAAAGTGACAGTGATAAATAATGTTTTTCGTCTCTCCACGTATATTCGTTTAGAAAAGCCGACGTGTACGATGGGCAAAGACAATGGACTACCGCAGTCGTCACGGTTATTATCTGTGACATTGCTGTATACAAATTATCCACTTTATAAATACTTTAGAACAAAGAAAATGGTATTTGCAAAAAGACTATATGAGACGGGAGTCTCTTATTCGTGATTATCGTCGTAAAATATAGGTATGGGGGACTGATGACCTCAGAAGTTAAGTCCCATAGTGCTCAGAGCCATTTGAGCCATTATATAGGTATGAAGCTGGGCATTCACGATGACCTATTGCCTATAACACTTAAAAGTCTCTTTTATGTTAAAATTTTCCATAAATAGTACATTTCAGCGTAAAATCGATACGCAAAGCCGTAGGGGGTTTAAAAGCCTTTGTAACGATACCTCATTCATCCCAGTAAGATAAGCATGTGCTGAAAAAGGAATGTTGACATGAGAAATAGTATATATGATAATCTAAAATCTGAACAAATAAATCTATATAGAGTCAAATCTAATTATGTGTCCATGTGCGTCACAGCAATTCATGGAAACTATTGCTTGTACTTAGAACAAATAATGGCCCTCCTGATAAACGTCCTTGAGGAGTATGCTACGCTCTCACCGTGTGCTGGTGTTCCTATCTCCTCTAACTTTTACATTCCAATTTAACGATCTAGTCCCCCTTGACATGCCAGACCGCTAACTCCTTGGTACTTCACAAGTAGTCGAACTGTCCGTGTGAATGCTTGACTTGATGCAAACAGCCGCCTCTTTGTGACTCAAAGTTTTCGTACCAGTGGGACATATGTGTGACACAGATTTTGTTTCTTCTGTTCACAGGGGTATGAAAGTCCCACACTTGTGTGGTTCTGCGATCTAACATTGAACGTATTAACTGCTAGGAACCAACAGGCTCGGTGTTTGGCACCTAATGCATCAGCTCTACATTTACATCTACATCTACATCTACATCGGTACTCCGCAAGCCACCGTACGGTGCGTGGCGGAGGATACCCTGTACCATTACCAGCCATTTCCTTTCCTGTTCCACTCGCATATAGAGCGAGGTGAAAACGACTAAGCGTATGAGCCCTAATTCCTCGTATCTTATCTTCGTGGTCCTTACGCGCAATGTACCTTGGCGCCAGTAGAATCGTTCGGCAGTCAGCTTCACATGCCGGTTCTCTAAATTCTCTCAACTGTGTTTCTCGAAAAGAACGTCGCCTTTTCTCGAAGGATTCCCATTTGAGTTTCGAAGATCTCCGTAACACTTCCGTGTGGTTCGAACCTACCGATAACGAATCTAGCAGCCCGCCTCTGAATTGCTTCGATGTGTTCCTTCAATCCGACCTCGTACGGATCCCAAACACTCGAGCAATACTCAAGAACAGGTCACACCAGCGGCCTGTATTCAGTCTACTTTACAGGTGACCTACTCTTTCCTAAAATTCTCCCAATAAACCGAAGTCGACCACTCGCCTTCCCTATCACATTTCTCACATGCTCGTTCCATCTCTATTGCTTGCAATGTTACGTCTAGATATTTAAACGACTTGTCTGTGTCAAACTGGACTCCAGCAACACTGCATCCGAACATAACAGGTTTGATCTTCCTACTCATCCGCATCAACTTACATTTTTCCCTCATTTAGAGTGTAACCTGCCCACAATAAAATAATATAAATAATATTCACATTTAGTGTAACTACGCAACAGTGAAAATATGTATATCATTGACATTTAATGAAATCTAGCAACAGTTTATTATTCCGTAAACTGCCAATAATAACGTGACTAATTTCTCAATAAAATTGTGGCTCACTTATAACCTTTCAATAATTGACTGTGGATTTAAACTGGTAAATTTTGAACGTCAGCAGTGCTGCGTCATGGCCCTGAAAGATCATTCTGAATAAATAGAAAATTCTTACCTCAAGGTCGCCGGATAACGCGTATATATCTGCTCCTATAAGAAATTTTTCTGGCACAGCTCAGTGCAATGTTGGCCGATAGGTTGGTCATGTATAAAAAGAAACAACTGATTTTTCTTAGCAATAATCGGGATGACCATGGATTGGGGAAATTAGTAAATTCTTTAAATTGAGATGAGTGATTGTCAAAAGTTACTTTTTATAAGAAATATTATTATTAAGAGATTTTTTAGAAACATTTACATGGGACTTGATATAACAATACTACATATGCGCGAGGTTGCTTTTACCTTATACTAAAATGCTCAGGCTCCGCCATCGCTCCGCACGACCGGCCCAACCAACTCCATACACACGACTGCTAGCGACAACTACTACAACTGCTACACTGTTCCTACTGCATACAACACTGCTCTCTGGTCTGAGATTCTCTTACAGCTTACATATCGCAGGCACCGCGTGAGCAATCCATCGAAATTACATCTGCTCGAGTGCGCTAGCAACAAATTTCTTAATCATGGACCGCTTACAAGAACTCGCTGCCATTCGTCACACCAACTGGAAATTTTGTCCAAGTCGTCCTGTATCTTTCTACAGTCACTCAACTTCGACATCTTACCGTACACCACGGCACCATAAGCAGACAACCAGTTCGCCAAGTCATTTATGTATACAGAGAACAAAAGCGGTCCTATCACACTTCCCTGGGCTACTCCTGTGTCTGATGAACACTCACCGTCGAGGACAACATACTGGGTTCTGTCATTTAAGACGTCTTCGAATCACTCACATATCTGTGAACTTATTCCATACGTGTAGCTTCGTTAACAGCCTGCTATGGGGCACCGTGTCAAATGGTTTCCGAAAATCTAAAAATATGAAATCTACCTGTTGCCCTTCATCCATAGTTCGCTGTATATCATGTGAGAAAAGGACAAGCTGAGTTTTGCACGATCGATACTTTCTAAAACAGTGCTGTTTTGTGGACCTAAGCTCCTGAGTCTCAAGAAAATGCGTTATATTCGAACTGAGGATATATTCAAGGAATTTGAAAGAAACAGAGGATAAGGATATTGGTCTGTAATTTTCCCAGTCCGTTCTTTTATCCTTTTTATATACTGGAGTCACCTGGGCTTTTCTCCATCACTTGAGACTTGGCGAGAGATTCATAATAAATGCAAGCTAGATAAGGGGCCAGTGCTGTAGAGCACTCTTTGTAAAATCGAACTGGGGTTCCATCCGGAAATCGAACTGGGGTTCCATCCGGACCTGTTGATTTATTCGCTTTCAAATCATTCAGTTGTTCCTCTACGCCAGGGATACTAATTACTATGCCATCCATACGAGAGTCTGGCTGATGGTCAAATGACAGTATGTTTGGACGATTCTACTCTGTGAACGATTTATTGAACTTGCAATTTAAAACTTCATCTTTCGTTTCGCTATCTCTAACTGCCACACCAGACTGATCAACAAGGGACTGGATGGAAGCCTTAGACCCGCTTAGAGATTTTACGTAAGACCAGAATTTTCCCGGTTTCTCTGCCAGAGCTTTTGCTCAGGTGTGACGGTGGTAGTTGTTGTACACTTCGCGCTTAGATCTGTTTACAGACTCACGAATCTCTACTATCTTTCGCTTGTCGTCAGCCTCTGCTTTCTCAGCATCCTCCGAATTTCGTTATTAAACCATGGTGGGTCTTTTCCATCCTTTATCCACTTAGCGGGCACATAACTCTCCAGACCACGATTTACAATCTGCTTAAACTTTGCGCATAATTCCTCTATATCCATCTTACTGGAGCTAAGTAATGCCAATTCACGGTCTAAGTACGATGCTAATAACAGCTTATCTGCTGTGTTTAGCAGAAACACTCCCCTAGCCTTCTTGACTTATTTATTAACTTTCGCAATTATAATAGTTATAATGACATCATGATCGCTAATTCCCGTTTATATACTGACATTGTTGATAAGGTCTGGCCTATTTGTAGCTACAAGGTCAAATATACGAGGGTTGAAACTTAAATAGTGGCAGCTATTTATTTACAACCGATAAAAAACAGTTAAATGTTTGCACCTCTTACTGTCCTTCAGAGTAGCCACCAGCGTTGTGTAGAACCCGTTGCCAGCGATGTGGAAGGTGTAGTATACCGTTAGCAGTGCCTTTCTGTTGATGGTGCGAATGTAGCGGTCTACTGCCTGTCGAATCTCTGAAACAGTTCTGAAGCGAATGTCACTAAGTGGTTCCTTCATCTTCGGAATCAAATCAAAGTCACAAGGACTTACGTCCGGGGAGTATGGTGGATGGTACTTCCCAGTCCCATCGAGCGAACAGAGCAGCCACAGCTTGCGCTGTATGCGCCCGCGCATTGTCGTGCAAAATGATGGCTGGGTTGCAGTCGTGTGAAGTTAGCACCCCTTTTAAGAGAAATATACATTTTTTTCATAGTTCTTGTTAGATATGCCATAGTTCTAGAGTTCTTTGTACAAAATTTCAATAGTTCTCCAGAATTTAACGAAGAAAACAATACTCGTAAAAATTGTGGTATCGATACCATTTTTTGTCGATTTTCGCAAAAAGTAAATTCGTACAACAGTTCTGAGGACAGTTCTGAACAGAGCCCCAATAGTTCTATCGAAAATCCAAAAAACATTTTTTTGTGCAGCTAATAGTTTGCGAGATAATTGCAATTTAAGGAGAAAATCTTTTCACTTACTGTGAAGTTGGCACCCATTTTTCAGAATTGTATATTTTTTTCATAGTTCTTGATAGATATGCCATAGTTCTAGAGTTCTTTGTACAAAAATTGAATAGTCCTGCAGAATTTAGCGAAGAAAACAACAATACTCGAAAAAATTTTCGTATCGAAAACATTCTTTGTCAATTTTCGCAAAAAAGTAAATTCGTACAACAGTTCTGAACAGAACACCAAGAGCTCTATCGAAAATCCTAATAACATCTTTTTGTGGCGATGATAGTTTATACTGTAACCGCTTTGATGTTAGACCCACTGTCTTCATAGAAAAAAATAAATTCGTACAACAGTTTTGATGAACAGTTCTAGATAACACCCCAAGACTTCTATCGATAATCATAATAACATTTTTTGTAGTTATAATATTTTGTAAGATAACTGATTAATTGTGGTGCTCACTTACTCTACAAATAAATTGTGTCCAGTCGTACGTTCTGAAGTCAGCTCTGGATAGCATTGTAAGAGTTCTATCGAAAATGCTAGTAACGTATTCTGTGCAGGTAATTGTTTACGTAGTAACTGCATTTAATAAGGCATGCTTATGAGCATTTCCCGTGAAGTTTGTACCCCTCTTACGAGAAATATACATTTTTTCATAGTTCTTTATGTGTATGCAAAAGTCCTAGATTTCCCTGCTCAAAACACGAATATTTCTGCAGAATTTCGGGAAGAAAACAACTCGGCAAAATTTTGGTATAGTAAAAATGTATTTGTCAGTTTGGAAAAAATAAAGTTGTATAACAGTTACGTTGGCAGTTCTGGATAGCACCTGAAGAGTTGTATTGAAAATGATAAGAACATTTTTGTGGCGATAATAGTTTATACGATAATTGTTTTAATCTGATACTCACTTTCTCTACGAAAACAAAATTCGTAGAATAGTTCTGATGGCAGTTCTGAACAGCACCCACAGAGTTCTACCAAAAACTATAATAACATTTTTTGTGACGATGACATTATATGAGATAATTAATGTGGGACTCACTTTTGTAATGTAAAAGTAATAAATTCGTACAAAAGGCCTGATGGCATTTCTTAATAGGACCCTAAGAGTTCTACCGAAAACTGTAATAACATTTTTTATAGGGATAACAGTTAATGAGATAATACCATTTACGAGAGACCCACTTGGTCTACATTATAATAAATTGCTGACAGTTCTGGATAGCACCGAAAGAGTTCTTTTAAAAACCCTCTTAACATTTTTATGGTGCCAATAGATTACGAAATAGATTGTGTGTCCACTCTGCTGTGGGTGTGCGCCGATGTGAAACTTACTGCCAGATAAAAACTGTGTGCCGGACCGGGTCTCTAACCCCACGCTGTGACGAAGGAATATCGTCACAATATCCTTTCTTCCAGGAGTGCTACTTCTGCAATTTTCGTAGGACAACTTCTGCGAAATTGGGAACGCAGGAGATGAGGTACTGCTGGAAGTACAGCTATGAGGACGGATCGTAATTTCTCACTTTTATTTTGGAATTATGTGAGACATAAACAATGTTACATTGTGCAGTGCACTACATAAGAAGCTCTTTTATCGGGACTTGGTGGGACCGGAAGTAATCCGGATAACCGAAAATCCGGAATCCGGATATATATTCTAATAAATACAAAAAGTCTAAATGTTCAGCAGTGTACAAATTCCGGTACATCTTCTTAAGACTGACTGTAGTAACTGTAGGTGGAAGCGTGAGATGTGCCCGCTTAGATGATTCAAAGAGAGAAGGCTCGTCAGTGCAAAACAAACAGACGGCTGAGAGAGCAGATACATTCACACGCGCCACTAACCAGATGTTGTCATACCTGTCGAGAAGCGCATCAGAGGTACAATGAGCTGTGGTGGAGTGCTGTTGGCGTGGTTACTATGCAACTTACTTGATGGGCATCAATACCCCGTTATATTAATGTACGATACTTGAGAAACAATGTCATTCACACACTCTGAGCTCCTTAATCACTCAGTACTAGACTAAATTACCAGCCTAGTGATAAGCAGTCTATGTACCTCACCGACTACATATCTTCGTGTCATAAGAAAAAAAGAGAAAAATACCAAGGGACACAAAATATGAATCCGGATAAACCAGAAATCCGGATTAGTGAGGACCAAATAAATGAGGTTCTTGTTTACAAATTTCGAACTCCTTATTAACGTTAATACTGTATCCCCTCAACATAATAACACCTCTATCAGCCAGCCGCGGTGGTCTAGCGGTTCTGACAGTCCGGAACCGCGGGACTGCTACGGTCGCAGGTTCGAATCCTGCCTCGGGCATGGGTGTGTGTGATGTCCTTAGGTTAGTTAGGTTTAAGTAGTTCTAAGTTCTAGGGGACTTATGACCTCAGATGTTGAGTCCCATAGTGCTCAGAACCATTTTTGAACCTCTATCAGTCATGTACTGAATTAGGATTTAAACATACTACTTAGTTCATTTGTACAATATATTCATTTAAATATACTTACATTTCTATACATTGTAAAGACTTTTGATTCTCGCTGTAGTGTAACTCATCAAACTTCCACACTTCCTTTCTAAATAGAACAAACGTTTGCAACAATATTAATGATAGCAATCTCAAATTTATTCGTTACACACAGCACATGTTTTTATGTATCCTAGCGTCTAGTGCTGTTGCCGCCTAACTTTCATCCATGAGGGCCTTGGGCATATTTTTAGCTGTTAGTGGGTCTTGGATGTCATGAGAGCCCAAAACAATTACTGTTTTACGCAATAAAATTCTTCTGGTTCTTCCTGATTCTAAAAATATACACTTCATGTACAGTAGACTACCTCTTCATTCTCGTGCTTAGATGTCATTTTGTTTAATTTGGGCGCCGCAGTTTCCGTAGAACCTCGTTTATGTAATATCTTTGAAGAACCTGTCGACTGTCGTATGTGCAGGAAAAATGTTTACATGGCACAAAACAAAATCAGAATGCGTTTCAGCAGTTGAAATATGTTTTAATGATGGAGTAAAAATGGTTCAAAAGGCTCTGAGCACTATCGAACTTAACTTCTGAGGTCATAAGTCCCCTAGAACTTAGAACTACTTAAACCTAACTAACCTAAGGACATCACACTCATCAATGCGCGAGGCAGGATTCGAACCTGCGACCGGAGCGGTCGCGCGGTTCCAGGCTGTAGCGCCTAGAACCGCTCCACCACTCCGGTGGACCTGATGGACTAAAGATTAAAAACAATGAGCAGAACAGGCATCAAAACTAGGAACAACATGAAAATTGTGCTGCTATGGACGCACAGGCAACATGTCACATAAACTGAAAAAGCTGCTGAAAGTATGAAAAAGGAGGCCAGAATAACAAAGAAAAGAAGTAAAACTAAAGAAAATGAAAAGAACGCGAAAGGTATCAACAAGATTATGGAGCAGGAATGGTTTGCAATGTCGTCATTGAGAAGAAAATGACATACAAATCTTTAGTTTCAATTTTCTGTAATCAACGTGTTTGCATACAGAGATACTGTTACCGGTATCTCACCCACTATTAAAGCTACATAAACAAAGCTATGGGTGAATACTATAGTGCTTGCCTACACACTGAATCACATTATTCAACAATGGATTAAATATTTTAAGCTGCAGTATGTTATGCTATGTTCTTAAATTATTAGGAGAAAAAGTTGATTCTTAAAATACATTTTTTTTTAAAATAATCAAAACATGAAACTGCTAAATATTACTGGTTTGCTGTTTCAACAAGGTTATAATTCAAAGAATAAAATTTGTTTTTTATCTTTTATTTGGAATAGCATGTAAGTACATTGAACCTAAAATAACAATTCCGTGTAATTCAGTATGTAAGAAAAACATCAATATTCACTGCACAATGTATTCCACATATTTTCAATTTTTTGCACCTGGAGTCACAATATACCAATTCTTTGATATCATTCCTGAATGTATTGACAGTCTTGCATTATTTAATTTCAAAGTACCAGTAAAAACTACAGGCCGTGATATACAGGTCCCCTTAACAGCTCTTCTTCAGGATACACTAAAACCCAGAAGGAAATACATATGTAGGGAATTCAGTAATAATTAAGCATAGAATTTATGAGGTGTGAAACAACTAAGACAAATAAGTAAAAAAAATATATACGTGAAATTTAGGGCGTAACATGCTCTTATTCTAGTAACTAAAACAGGAGGACTGTGGTTCCAGAAACAAAGATACTAAGAATTAACATAAGAGCTGTATTTATAATATTTAGATATCAACTTTTAGCAATTGCTTACCTTATAAAGCAAAGTTCCTATGTAGGAACTACTTGTTTTGTCTCGTCGGTCTTGTAGCTGCCACTTGCAAATTTTCCTGTCTTGACATACATTAACAGGCGTGGAGAAATTATCGGTTCTTTTGAAACTCTCTGTACATCTTTATAAGGTCATCGTACTGCTTCCAGTAGGTTCCATCGAAGACATATGCCGTGTAGTGTTTGATGGAGCTATTATAATGAATGGCACCAACGAGAGTGTACTCTTGATTGTTGACTAAGATTTCTTCCGTGATCGTTTGCAACACACATTTCTTCCTCTGATTTGGAGGAAACTGATCTTGTTATACTAGTATCCATCATCAAGTAGTATCCGAATTCCTTTTCTTCGACTGCTTCTCCTTTACATTTCTTGCATTCTATGATAGTCTTTAGACCTCCATTTGTGGCATCAACAGCCTCCTGCATGAAATTATAACCAAGTCTGAAAAGCACATACGTATCAACGGAAATATAAAGTTGTTTCACATAGCGTGAATTTAAGCACGTCAGACACGATATCTTTTTGTTGCAAATCGGGATATCTTTTAATATTGTCTCGTACAATTCCCCAACATTCGACTCTGCATTCAGAGACAATATTTTTCGAGAGATTACTCCTTTTTTTAGGAACGGTATCACATATAAAATATCAAATCTCTGCTTAAAATGCTGGGAGTTTATAATTTTTTTGTCCAAATCATCCAAAGCCAGATCCAAAAATGGATGGCTCACCATTTGAATCGTAGTTTTGAAATCATCACTGATTGACATTGCTTACATGAATAAGGTCATCAAAGAATCGAAACCGCACGTTCCCTTCAAGTTGTAGGTAGCAGATTTGAATTTGCTTGAGGACCCATTTGGGAAAAGTGGCAAATTAATGTCTATGAATTTCTTAGTCGAATTCCAGTTTGGGCAATCATCTAAGTAGTTTTTCTTGCTCTTAGTTTGCATGCTCGATGTGACAATGATTTCATTTTGAAGCTTTTTCAGCATTGCACTCTCCTCCATTTTACTGTTACGGGTCTCTCGGGTTTCTTCTGTTTTCTAACCACAGGATGAAATTTCAGTGACATCCCTGGTGAAGTATGATTCTCGATACTCTTCTGTGGAATGAAATATCTCTTTAGAGTCCACATTTGGCAGTAAATTATTATCTGAAGAGCGTTGAAAACACTCACTATCAATCTTGACTGAGAGTGTTGTTCTCCGCATTCATAACAAGTGAGCTCGAAGTAGGAGAAAACCTGTATTCAAAACTACTAAAAATTTTGTTTAACTCTGTCTCATTGCCATCTTCGTGTTGGGTCTCACTTTGTAAGGTATTGTTCAGTGTGCTCTCAGAGTTATCGAATATATGATTGGTTTTGGGGTTTGTTATCTTCAGCTTCTTATTTTTTCCTCTCCAGATTTCTTCCTCATGGTAAGGCAATGATGCTTCAGTTGGTTTGTGCTTCACAGCTTGCTTTTAATCTTGTTTTTCCATCATAAGTGGCGCTAACAGTTTTGTTTCCTCGCGCAGCTACTTCAAATGTTGAAAAATAAATTTGTCTACTCGTAAAGGCAGCTTGTCAAAGCCCATTGTCTTTAATTTTGAAAACTGTCCTTCAGTCGCTGTGACGAACGAATAGATAAAGGAATATGGAAAGAAGGATACGTAACAGCTGTCCACAGTGGTATATAGTACGTCAGCTCTTTCAGCATCTCTGAGCATTAGGAATGTTGTACGGATTCACATCAAGAGATTGTCATCCTTAGTCTGATTCGCGATGACTTCAGCTTCATTGTAGATACGTTTTGCCCTATCAATACACGCGTTTGCAGTAGATTCCTTAGAGTTCAAAATAGACTCCAAAAGACAGTCATCATTGTTTTCAACATCATCAGTTTTCTGATTCATTGATTCATTCATTGAGAATGACGTTTAAATAAACAGTTGCCCCAAATGGAAGATCAGCTGGAAGAACATGCAATTTAAATGTGACTCCCAGCTGGTACACATCATCTTAAACATGAATCGTATACACTGCTATTGATTTGATGACAATATTTGCGCAACTGACTTTGATCTTTCAGCCCATATATTCAGAAGAATGTGTCCAATCCGACTGCGTGAATTTCGTCCCGATAGGTTGTATGTTTTGCGATTTGCAGCTCTTCAACAGGCTTACTAGTTGTTATACCAAATCGTTTGTCCCTTTCCTCTTCTTTAGCCTTTCTCAAGACATCAGGATTTGGTAAATTTGGAGGAATCATGTCTCCGAAAGACATATTTTTCGCTTTATCATTTCGCCAAAGAGCTGCAGGCATCCTGTTATCAACCAATTTAGCAGCTACCTGTTGTCTTCTCGTGCCACGAAGTTGTCTTCTTTTCAGGAGATTAGTATCGTCTGAAAAGTTTGAAAGTCTGCAGTTCAGAATAATATCGTTGTCCTTTTTTGGCTTCTTCAGAGAAATCCCTTCGACAGTGGCTCCGCATTCTGTACATCTTCCTTTGATCTTCAAGAAGTACTTTGAACTTGAACTTTCATACCTTTCACGTATTTGAAAGAAAAGACACATGGAATTTCGTGATGTTCATAAATTTTATCAGCCATAAAATCGGTCCATTTCCCTATTTCCAGTCTTGAGGGAGTTCCAAGTTTCTTCTTTGTTGGTTTTATAGTAGACCATTTTTCTGCTGGCAGTAGTAAGTCAAATTGCTTTGTCATGTCCTTGTTGCACGAAGAACCAAAAACATTCCACGACTCACTTTGCTGTCGTCCTCTTTTTCTTCAACGAAACATTCCAGCCTGAAGATGTTTCTAACACAAGTAAGCAGATCATTATGATCTTCTTCAATTGTTGTGTAGATATGTTTTGAAGACATTTTCGAGCCGATGTCGGCCATTGCATCGGACAGTTTTTGGAAGACCGGATGAGACGGAGTGAATTGAATGCCTCTATCATCGATTACTTTAAATTCCTCCATGCTGAGAAGACGTTGCAATTCTGGTAGATTGTACAGTTTTATGTGCATTATGGTCTATAAATATCACTTACGCAATAGCACCGACTGCACAACAGGCACCGACTGCACAAGAGCTCTGACTTAACGAGCGTAATGATTATCCGCATGAGAATGAGTTGTATTGTTACGTTTAGTCATTAGGGGCAGATCAAGGAGCGAAATGCAGCGCTGGCGGGCGCCTTCACACGACGAGGCACGCGCCACCCAAACAGTGCAGCTGTAGTTGTCATTAGCTTTGATGCTACCGCGAGAAGCTTTGATGCTACCTCTATTGTAACTGCTTCGCTGACGTTACTTGCCGATTGTTCAGAAGACGCAGTTCACGTGTTCATTGTTTCCAGATGTAGTGCCACGACTTTTGCATTGTTGCTGTGGTTTGTTTATTATTTTTTGGTGTTGAGAGGTCTCAGGGACGTATCATAGTTTTTATTGTCCTTCCATCGGGTGCAGCTGTTCAGATTGATACATGTCGAAATCTTCTGTAAATTACTTTTCAACAATTTGCATTATTGGCGCCTTCTCGTTAATAGCTTCCTTCTCCGTATTCTTTTCATTGTTGTGTGATTCTGTAAATTACTTGCCAACAATTGGCAGCACTGGCGCCATCTCGTTATAGCTTCCTTTCTCTGTATGTCTCTCATTGTTGTATGATTCAGCATCGACGCTAATGCTCTCTTGATGAGATATGAGCCGATTGCTCGTTTTTATCCACTGTGTCCATTCGCATTTCATTTCAGCAATTAATTTATTTGTTTATCAACGTAGTAAGTAGTACAAAGCTAATCCAGAACGTAAAATGATCTTAAATTCTGTTTGAACTGTTTAATCGCCAGTGTCCGCTGTCTCAACGTCAAATATCAGACTAATACACTGCACCTGGTTTCGTTATTTTATAGGAATTTTATTATTTTTAAGTGGGATGTACTAGATCATGTTGAAGAAATTCAAAGCATATTGTTCGAAGAGGATAATATTATTCGAAATTTACCTGGACCAATAGGCGCAGCCAAAGCAGCCTTTCTGATGCTGTAATTGCCTCATAGATAACGATATTTGTCTATTGTAGTTTTGTATTCCAATCAGCATTTTGAGAGCGTCAAAGCTTCATTTCAGCGTGAGAGAGAGGTAAAATCAATAGATGTTATTGAATTGAAAGCCTTCATCAGTCTCTTGTTTTTAATTGCTGTTAAAAAAGAAACAGATAAAGCCTGGAAGATCTGTGTGGAACTGATGAGGATGACACTGAAAAATTTCACGTCGCAAACGAACATAAAACATTTCAAATTTATTGTGGAGTGCCTTAGATTTTACAGTCGCGCTGTTCGTGATGAAAGGAAACAATTAGACAAGCTAATAGCAATTCGGGAAATATTTACTGTGTTTGTACGCAAATACCAGAAATCTAATATCCTCGGAGAAAATGTTACAGTAGACAGGAAGCTGGAAGGATTCTGTGGAAGGTGCAGTTTTCGCCAATATGTACCTATCAAAACAAACAAGCATGGATTTAAAATTTATGCTTTTGTGGATTCTTAAGTATTTTACCTGTACAATTTGGAAATATACGCTGTGTTGCAACCAGGAGGATTTACTAACTGAGCAATAAACATTTTGATGTTGTTCTGTGACTGTGTAAACCTATACATCAGTCAGGTCGAAATGTGAAAGTGGACAACTGGTTTACTAGTATTGGAATGATAATAAAGCTATGAAGGGAGAATTTTTCTTTTGTTGGGACGATGAAGAAAAACAAGCGTGAGATTTCTATAGAGTTTGCTATCAGTAAAAGAAGGGCTGCCCACAGTTCCTGTTTTGGCTTCCACAAGACTTAACTCTAGTTTCCTCCGTACCTAAAAAGGGGAAGTGTGTGATCCTGGCATCACATTTGCATGAAGATAATTCAATAGATGCTGACACTGCAGATAAACGGAAGCCATCCATCGTAAATTTTACAATAGCATTAAGTGTGGTATTTTCACAGCGGATAAGCTGTACAACGCTCCAAGAAATGTGCGCCGTTGATCAATGATTATATTTTTGTAATGATCAATACGGTTGGAATCTATGCACAAGTGATATATTGTGGCAACAGTAAGAATTGTATCAGAAGGAAAGGATTCCTGAATCAGCTATGTTATACGTTGTTGTTTTCTTCGCTATATTCTGCAGAACTATTGAAATTATGTACAAAGAACTCTAGAACTATGGCATATCTATCAAGAACTCTGAAAAAAATATACATTTCTGAGAAAAGGGTGACAACTTCACAGTAAGTGGAAAGATTTTCTCCTTAAATTGCAGTTATCTCGCAAACTATTAGCTGCACAAAAAAATGTTATTTGGATTTTCGATAGAACTGTTGGGGCTCTGTTCAGAACTGTCCTCAGAACTATTGTACGAATTTACTTTTTGCGAAAATCGACAAAAATGGTTTCGATACCACAGTTTTTGCTAGTATTGTTGTTTTCTTCGTTAAATTCTGCAGAACTATTGAAATTTTGTACAAAGAACTCTAGAACTATGGCACATCTAACAGGAACTGTGAAAAAATGTATATTTCTCGAAAAAGGGGTGCTAACTTCACACGACTCTGGGTTGCGCAGGAAGTTTCGCCGCTTCTTTCGCAAAACAGATCGCAGGTGGTGCTCCAAAAACGAAGTGTAATACTGTGCACTGACGGTCTACCGTGGAGGAACTTTATGCGTTAGGATAACATCATCCTGTTTCGAAAACATAGTGACACCATTACGTTAGACCGCTGGGTCACAAGTGACTGTGTTTCCCTCGATTGTGGGCACGCCGGTGACGTGGGACGGGCGAGTCCATTTGCTCGAAGGTAAAATAGGTATGTCAACAGCGTGTGCTATCAGCGACAATAGTAGATTCCATTATATAGTGTCTCCACAGCAGTTTTGCTGCTACTTAAGTCCCAACCTACGTATTTCTATTGTGTGTTGGCTGCCGAGCTAACAGCTCGAGACAGTTTTCTGAAAACGAGTTCAAAAGTATTTCGCAAGACTGTCTGTCTGTACCCCCGCAATGAAAACGTGGACATCCCAGTCTATACTTGGTAGATTAAAGTCGCCGCCAACTAGTATTGCATGATTTGGGTATTTACGCGCTACTGAATGTAAATTGTCTTTGAATGACTCTAGAACTGTCACAGCAGAATCGGATGGCCGGTAAAAGCAGCCAACAATTAACTTGGTTTCACCTACACCTGATAGACGCGACCAGATGACTTCACTGTCATACTCAACTTTGACCTCAAAAGAGACAATATTTTTGTCAACTGCAACGAACACTCGCCCTCCTATGGCCTCTAATCTGTCTTACGTCCCACGACTCGCTAAATATCTCAGACTATTCCACCTCGCGTTTCAGCCAGCTTTCGGTCCCAAGAATAATTTGAGGGCGAGAACTTTCCTGGAGGGCAGTAAATTTGCTTAAATGTTTCAGTTGCGCCTTGTGTGCCTTGTGTTTTGGCGCTTTTATGTAATTTTTTCCTGTCTGCAATAAATACGCTTAATAAACGTATTTAACGCCTATTTAAAAATTGCTAGAAATATACAGATTTATGCACATATTTATTGATAAAACACTTTTAAATTCGTTTATTGTCTTATTGCCAGCGATTGTAGAGAACTGCTATCTGTGCCTTTTATTAATATTTGTGTCCAAATTTATATATTTCATTTGAAGCTGTAATCTTATTTTGTTCCCTTGATCTGATATAAAATGGAAAACTTTACAAACTCCTTTTTTTATGAATGTTTGTCTTTCCCCTTCTCTTTATATTTCTCCCAGTTGAAAGCTGCCTTACAAGAGCAAATTGAAAGGAAAACTGGTCACATTTTCCTCTGTTATTACAGTTCCACATTTCCAGAAGAAAAGAAAAGAGACGTTGCCTCCATTTGAGTGACGTACTGCTAGTAGCATATCTTCCTATCAGCTCGTCGAACAGGGCCACAGCGCCCATTTCAGCTGTGTAGCGTGCTACGGATGTAGGGACGAATATATCTGAGTTGTACCATTTTTTTTTCGTGACGAATCATTCCTTTTGGGTGGTGACCAGTCGACAAAACTGTAACTTGCTTATTATATTGAACTTTTACTGTAGATACACATCCTTTTGAACGAATGGTGATGGTTGATCGTATGCAGGTGGAAAAAATTTTCCAGCGGGAAGCACAAGGAGGCGATGCAGACAATGCAGCACTCGGAAGCAAGAGATAAGGAGATATTTCATATGTTGTTGTTGTTGTTGTGGTCTTCAGTCCTGAGACTGGTTTGATGCAGCTCTCCATGCTACTCTATCCTGTGCAAGCTTTTTCATCTCCCAGTACCTACTGCAACCTACATCCTTCTGAATCTGCTTAGTGTATTCATCTCTTGGTCTCCCTCTACGATTTTTACCCTCCACGCTGCCCTCCAATACTAAATTGGTGATCCCTTGATGCCTCAGAACATGTCCTACCAACCGATCCCTTCTTCTGGTCAAGTTGTGCCACAAACTTCTCTTCTCCCCAATCCTATTCCATACTTCCTCATTAGTTATGTGATCTACCCATCTAATCTTCAGCATTCTTCTGTAGCACCACATTTCGAAAGCTTCTATTCTCTTCTTGTCCAAACTATTTATCGTCCATGTTTCACTTCCATACATGGCTACAGTCCGTACGAATACTTTCAGAAATGACTTCCTGACACTTAAATCTACACTCGATGTTAACAAATTTCTCTTCTTCAGAAACGCTTTCCTTGCCATTGCCAGTCTACATTTTATATCCTCTCTACTTCGACCATCATCAGTTATTTTGCTCCCCAAATAGCAAAACTCCTTTACTACTTTAAGTGTCTCATTTCCTAATCTAATTCCCTCACCATCACCGGACTTAATTAGACTAAATTCCATTATCCTTGTTTTGCTTTTGTTGATGTTCATCTTATATCGTCCTTTCAAGACACTGTCCATTCCATTCAACTGCTCTTCCAAGTCCTTTGCTGTCTCTGACAGAATTACAATGTCATCGGCGAACCTCAAAGTTTTTATTTCTTCTCCATGAACTTTAATACCTACTCCGAATTTTTCTTTTGTTTCCTTTACTGCTTGCTCAATATACGGATTGAACAACATCGGGGAGAGGCTACAACCCTGTCTCACTCCTTTCCCAACCACTGCTTCCCTTTCATGTCCCTCGACACTTATAACTGCCATCTGGTTTCTGTACAAATTGTAAATAGCCTTTCGCTCCCGGTATTAGACCCCTGCCACCTTTAGAATTTGAAAGAGAGTATTCCAATCAACATTGTCAAAAGCTTTCTCTAAGTCTACAAATGCTAGAAACGTAGGTTTGCCTTTCCTTAATCTTTCTTCTAAGATAAGTCGTAAGGTCAGTATTGCCTCACGTGTTCCAGTGTTTCTGCGGAATCCAAACTGATCTTCCCCGAGGTTCGCTTCTACTAGTTTTTCCATTCGTCTGTAAAGAATTCGTGTTAGTATTTTGCAGCTGTGACTTATTAAACTGATTGTTCCGTAGTTTTCACATCTGTCAACACCTGCTTTCTTTGGGATTGGAATTATTATATTCTTCTTGAAGTCTGAGGGTATTTCGCCTGTTTCATACATCTTGCTCACCAGATGGTAGAGTTTTGTCAGGACTGGCTCTCCCAAGGCCGTCAGTAGTTCCAATGGAATGTTGTCTACTCCGGGGGCCTTGTTTCGACTCAGGTCTTTCAGTGCTCTGTCAAACTCTTCACGCAGTATCGTGTCTCCCATTTCATCTTCATCTACATCCCCTTCCATTTCCATAATATTGTCCTCAAGTACATCGCCCTTGTATAGACCCTCTATATACTCCTTCCAGCTTTCTGCTTTCCCTTCTTTGCTTAGAACTGGGTTTCCATCTGAGCTCTTGATATTCATACAAGTCGTTCTCTTATCACCAAAGGTCTCTTTAATTTTCCTGTAAGCAGTATTTATCTTACCCCTAGTGAGATAGGCTTCTACATCCTTACATTTGTCTCCTAGCCATCCCTGCTTAGCCATTTTGCACTTCCTGTCGATCTCATTTTGAGACGTTTGTATTCCTTTTTGCCTGCTTCGTTTACTGCATTTTTATGTTTTCTCCTTTCATCAATTAAATTCAATATTTCTTCTGTTACCCAAGGATTTCTACTAGCCCTCGTCTTTTTACCTACTTGATCCTCTGCTGCCTTCGCTACTTCATCCCTCAAAGCTACCCATTCTTCTTCTACTGTATTTATTTCCCCCATTCCTGTCAATTGTTACCTTATGCTCTCCCTGAAACTCTGTACAACCTCTGGTTCTTTCAGTTTATCCAGGTCCCATCTCCTTAAATTCCCACCTTTTTGCAGTTTCTTCAGTTTTAATCTACATGTCATAACCAATAGATTGTGGTCAGAGTCCACATCTGCCCCTGGAAATGTCTTACAATTTAAAACCTGGTTCCTAAATCTCTGTCTTGCCATTATGTAATCTATCTGATACCTTTTAGTATCTCCAGGGTTCTTCCATGTATACAACCTTCTTTCATGATTCTTACACGTTAGCTACGATTATGTTGTGCTCTGTGCAAAATTCTACCAGGCGGCTTCCTCTTTCATTTCTTAGCCCCAATCCATATTCACCTACTATGTTTCCTTCTCTCCCTTTTCCTACACTCGAATTCCAGTCACCCATGACTATTAAATTTTCGTCTCCCTTCACAAATCTGAATAATTTCTTTTATTTCATCATACATTTCTTCAATTTCTTCGTCATCTGCAGAGCTAGTTGGCATATAAACTTGTACTACTGTAGTAGCTGTGAGCTTCGTATCTATCTTGGTCACAATAATGCGTTCACTATGCTGTTTGTAGTAGCTTACCCGCATTCCTATTTTCCTATTCATTATTAAACCTACTCCTGCATTACCCCTATTTGATTTTGTGTTTATCACCCTGTAGTCACCTGACCAGAAGTCTTGTTCCTCCTGCCACCGAACTTCACTATTTCCCACTATATCTAACTTCAACCTATCCATTTCCCTTCATATGTATCTACTGCAAAGTACATCTGTGAATTTAGCCATATTTTGAAAAATATTATAAAAATGTTAAGCTGTGAGTATATAAATTTGTTTGTAATAATAACGATACTTACTTTCTTCTTCTTACAGATCGAAAAGCCCAATGAAAAACTCATTTTTAGTGAGACCTGTAGGTTTTGCTGGACTCGAGGTGGAATAAATTTAGGAAAAAATTTATTCCCCCATCTCCCCTCTCCTCCTCCTCCTCCTCCTCCTCGAGTCCACTACAAATAATTATAAAACTATAAACAACAGTCGAAATTTAGAAACATGGCCTGACTCAGTATCTATCCCATAAACAGGAAATCAGTTTTTATAGTAATATGCAAAGTTTTAATTATTTTGGTCACTAAAGTTTTAAGATATATGACGTGGTTATACGATTATGCGCAGCAGAGCAAAAAATATGTTTTTCCTCTCAGGCACGATTACCAAGATACCGTTGAGAACGTACATGGAGTGGATCTTGCTGAATCTATAGATTGCATATTCGAATGCCACTAGTGGGATCCCAACAAATGGGAGCAGAAACATCCCAGGAATACAAACCGCAGTCTCGAAAAGTTATGATTCCACTGCTGTCGAATTTCGGCACTCGGTGGAAGAGGTTTGTCCTTCTTACAGGAGGCATAACACAGTCTTCTCACAAACAAACAACATTCAAAAGCTATTTCTGATTGAGAATGGCCGGCCGCTGTGACTGAGCGGTTCTAGGCGCTTCAGTCTGGAACCGCGCTGCTGCTACTGTCACAGTTTCGAATCTAGCCTCGGGCATGGATGTGTGTGATGTCCTTAGGTTAGTTAGGTTTAAGTAGTTCTAAGTGTAGGGGACTGATGATCTCAGATGTCAAGTCCTATAGTGCTTAGACCCATTTGAACCATTTAAAAAAAATTTTTTTTTTTTGATTGAGAATGCGGCTGCATAATGTTTTCTGATATAATGGATGTAGATGCTATTACTCCTATTCACTTTCACTAAAATTCGAATCAGCTGAATATCCAAGAATGTAGTACACTTAATGACTATCTGGCAGCCACGGCATGCCGCCTTTATGATGTTGCAGTTTCAGTGACCAGCAGTGTCTACATGTTGTAACAAAAGAAATGGTTTGGTGAGACTTCCGGGAAACATTCCTTGCTCGTAGTAGAGGAAAATACGTTGTATGGAGATAGGACAGGAGACGCTTTATTCCATGTTACAAACCACATTATACAAACCATGAAAGTATACTAATCTTTGGAAGCAGAACTTGTCAGCGTACTGCATGAAACTCTTTTCTTACACGATATGTTCAAAATGTCCCCGATTAGCAATAATACTTGTACCAAAATGAATTCCGGATTCGCTGAAGTGCACACTGGAGTATTTCGCATGATTTCGCAGAATTTCGCAATACTGGCACCATAACTTTCCACATCTAGTACTAATGATCTGACGCGCAAGAACTTTTAAATGTCTTCACAAATAAAAATCTAGGAGTTGATATATGTAGCACTTGGAGGTCAGTGGATTAGTCCATCTCTCCATTTCATTTGTAGCTGAACGAGTTACAACAATCAGACATAACCAAGACAGCATTTTAAACATTTCATCTCATTAAGAGTTTCATGTGGCATCCTGGGCAGGGTCTTCTTGTGTATTTCCCACGAGTAATGTACAGTGAAGAGTTACAGAAAGTTCTAACCAACATTTCAGGAGGTTTTCCTTGGTTTTAAGGAAAAGATGGACAACTCGCAATCAGCTCCTTTGTTTTCCCATCAGCTTAAAAAAATGTTCAAATGTGTGTGAAATCTTAAGGGACTTCACTGCTAAGGTCATTAGTCCCTAAGCTTACACACTACTTAACCTAAGTTATTCTAAGGACAAACACACACACCCATGCCCGAGGGAGGACTCGAACCTCCGCCGGGACCCCATCAGCTACACACGCACATACACGCATGGGACGACCGGTTGCATTCACGACAGTCTGGAACCAAGCTAGAGATTGCTCTGCTGCCCGAAATAACGGTGGAATATCGAATTTTCATCTGTCGGGACACAGCACTTGTGAGGGGATCACACACTGCGTCCAGAATTTTCAGCAATGTCAACAGTAACTTCTTCAACAATTTATGGCGCAATTGGCCGTCGGCCTCTTCCAGAAGCAATTCCCAAATCGACACTGAAATCGAACTTCCTAATGACGGGGCGGAAAGGGGACCTCTCTGTATTCCTTTCATGTGTCGATACTCGCTAAGAGCTGCGGCACTGCTGCTGTTGTTTTGATGAAACAGGTTTCCGAGTAAAGCCCTACTCACCTTGTCCAGACCCTTGTTCACAGTCTGCAGCCGTAACGCACGCTGAAGCTTGTGGTTCAAACCTACGTCGTCATACCAGTACCGTCCCGTAACGGCATGTCATGAAAATAACTCTAATAAGAAAGCAAATCTTGCAGCACACAGTAATATCAAAACGTAATTAATGTAGAGCAGTGAAATTTCGGGAATACGTTTGTCAGGGTAACATGCACTACTGACCATTAAAACTGGTACACCAAGAAGAAATGCAGATGATAAACGGATATTCATTCGACAAATATATTATACTAGAACTGACATGTGATTACATATTCACGCAATTTGGGTGCTTAGATCCTGAGAAATCAATACCCAGAACAACCACCTCTGGCCGTAATAACGGCCTTGATACGCCTGGGCATTAAGTCAAACAGAGCTTGGATGGCGTGTACAGGTACAGCTGTCCATGCAGCTTCAACACGATACCACAGTTCATCAAGAGTAGTGACTGGCGTATTGTGACGAGCCAATTGCTCGGCCACCATTGACCAGACGTTTTCAGTTGGTGAGAGATCTTGAGAATGTGCTGGCCAAGGCAGCAGTCGAACATTTTCTGTATCCAGAAAGGGCCGTGCACGACTTGCAACATGCGGTCGTGCATTATCCTGCTGAAATGTTGGGTTTCGCAGGGATCGAATGAAGGGTAGAGCCACGGGTCGTAACATATCTGAAATGTAACGTCCACTGTTCAAAGTGCCGTCAATGTGAACAAGAGGTGACCGAGACGTGTAACCAATGGCACCCCATACCATCACGCCGGGTGATACGCCACTATGACGATGACGAATACACGCTTCCAATGTGGGTTCACCGCGGTGTCACCAAAAACAGATGCGACCATCATGATGTTGTAAACAAAACCTGGATTCATCAGGAAAAATGACGTTTTGCCATTCGTGCACCCATGTTCGTCGTTGAATACACCATCGCAGGCGCTCCTGTCTGTGATGCAGCGTCAAGGGTAACCGCAGCCATGGTCTCCGAGCTGATAGTCCATGCTCCTGCAAACGTCGCCGAACTGTTCGTGCAGATGGTTGTCATCTCGACTGCTAGTGATACGAGGCCGTTGGGATCCAGCACGGCGTTCCGTATTACCCTCCTGAACCCACCGACTCCATATTCTGCTAACAGTCATTGGATCTCGACTAACGCGAACAGCAACGTCGCGATACGATAAACCGCAATCGCGATAGGCTACAATGCGACCTTTATTAAAGTCGGAAACGTGATGGTACGGATGTCTCCTCCTTACGCGAGGCATCACAACAACGTTCCACCAGGCAACACCGGTCAACTGCCCTTTGTGTATGAGAAATCGGTTGGAAAGTTTCCTCATGTCAGCACGTTGTAGGTGTCGCCACCGGCGCCAACCTTGTGTGAATGCTCTGAGAAGCTAATCATTTTCATATCACAGCATCTTCTTCCTGTCGATTAAATTTCACATCTGTAGCACGTCATCTTCGTGGTGTAGCAATTTTAATGGCCAGTAGTGTATTTAACTGATTAACATTGCAAGATCACAGTTTAAAGAAAGCGCGATATAAGCCATTGCAAATGTGCAATGCTGGTACGTAAAAACCGGTGAAACCCTCAGAATGTTGAATGCGAGCCGGCAGACGTAAGGTACAGTTGGTAGATGTCAGTTTGTGGGATGAATATCCCTTGCTGTTGCATTTGATCGGTCAATACAGAGGAGTTTAATGCTGTTTCTGGATAACGCTGGAATTGTCATCCGATGACATATCATATGTACTCCATTGGAAGCAGATCTGGAGATCGAGCAGGCCAAGGTAACATGTCGACATTGTGTGTTGGGTTACAGCAACGGCGTGTGGGTGAGCGTTATCAATAGAGGAAAGTCCACTGGACCTGACGGGATACCAATTCGATTCTACACAGAGTACGCGAAAGAACTTGCCCCCCTTCTAACAGCCGTGTACCGCAAGTCTCTAGAGGAACGGAGGGTTCCAAATGATTGGAAAAGAGCACAGATAGTCCCAGTCTTCAAGAAGGGTCGTCGAGCAGATGCGCAAAACTATAGACCTATATCTCTTACGTCGATCTCTTGTAGAATTTTAGAACATGTTTTTTGCTCGCGTATCATGTCATTTCTGGAAACCCAGAATCTACTATGTAGGAATCAACATGGATTCCGGAAACAGCGATCGTGTGAGACCCAACTCGCCTTATTTGTTCATGAGACCCAGAAAATATTAGATACAGGCTCCCAGGTAGATGCTATTTTTCTTGACTTCCGGAAGGCGTTCGGTACAGTTCCGCACTGTCGCCTGATAAACAAAGTAAGAGCCTACGGAATATCAGACCAGCTGTGTGGCTGGATTGAAGAGTTTTTAGCAAACAGAACACAGCATGTTGTTATCAATGGAGAGACGTCTACAGACGTTAAAGTAACCTCTGGCGTGCCACAGGGGAGTGTTATGGGACCATTGCTTTTCACAATATATATAAATGACTTAGTAGATAGTGTCGGAAGTTCCATGCGGCTTTTCGCGGATGATGCTGTAGTATACAGAGAAGTTGCTGCATTAGAAAATTGTAGCGAAATACAGGAAGATCTGCAGCGGATAGGCACTTGGTGCAGGGAGTGGCAACTGACCCTTAACATAGACAAATGTAATGTATTGCGAATACATAGAAAGAAGGATCCCTTACTGTATGATTATATGATAGCGGAACAAACACTGGTAGCAGTTACTTCTGTAAAATATCTGGGAGTATGCGTACGGAACGATTTGAAGTGGAATGATCATATAAAACTAATTGTTGGTAAGGCGGGTACCAGGCTGAGATTCATTGGGAGAGTGCTTAGAAAATGTAGTCCATCAACAAAGGAGGTGGCTTACAAAACACTCGTTCGACCTATACTTGAGTATTGCTCATCAGTGTGGGATCCGTACCAGGTCGGGTTGACGGAGGAGATAGAGAAGATCCAAAGAAGAGCGGCGCGTTTCGTCACTGGGTTATTTGGTAACCGTGATAGCGTTACGGAGATGTTTAATAAACTAAAGTGGCAGACTCTGCAAGAGAGGCGCTCTGCATCGCGGTGTAGCTTGCTCGCCAGGTTTCGAGAGGGTGCGTTTCTGGATGAGGTATCGAATATATTGCTTCCCCCTACTTATACTTCCCGAGGAGATCACGAATGTAAAATTAGAGAGATTAGAGCGCGCACGGAGGCTTTCAGACAGTCGTTCTTCCCGCGAACCATACGCGACTGGAAAAGGAAAGGGAGGTAATGACAGTGGCACGTAAAGTGCCCTCCGCCACACACCGTTGGGTGGCTTGCGGAGTATCGATGTAGATGTAGATGTAGATGTATCTTGTTGGCAAGCATCCCCTGGAATGTTGTTTGTGATTGGCAGCTCAACAGTTCGAATCAGCAGACAGACGTTCAGATTTGCAGTTAGATTCAAATGGTTTAAAGGGCTGTGAGCACTATGGGACTTAACATCTGAGGTCATCAGCCCCTAGAACTTAGAACTACTTAAACCTAACTAACCTAAGGACATCACACACATCCATGCCCGAGGCAGGATTTGAACTTGCGACCTTAGCGGTCGCGCGATTCAAGACTCAAGCGCCTAGAACCGCTCCGCCACAGCGGTTGGCTGCAGTTAGGGTGCGTGGGATAACCTCGGGAGCGCTCATGCTGTCACGAAATCGCGCTTCAGATCGTAACTCCAGGTGTAGGTCCAGTGTGTCCAGCACGCAAACAGGTTGGTTGCAGGCCCTCAACTGGACTGCTACTAACCAACACACGGCCATCGCTGGCATCGAGGCCGAAGCAGCTTTCATCAGAAAACACAACAGACCTCCACCCTGCCCTCCAAAGAGCTCTAGCGTGACACCAGTTAAGTTGCAAATGGAGGTGGTTTGCGGTCAGTGGAATGCACGCTACAACGCGTGTGGTTCGGAGATGTCCTTGAAGCAACCAATTTGTAACAGGTCGTTGTGTCATTGTGGTGCCAACTGCTGCTCAAACTGCTGCTGTAGATGCACTACGATTTGCAGGAGCGCCGCGCGGGATTAGCCGAGCGGTCTGAGGCGCTGCAGTCATGGACTGTGCGGCTGGTCCCGACGGAGGGGCGGAGGTTCGAGTCCTTCCTTGGGTACGGGTGTGTGTGTTTGTGCTTAGGACAATTTAGGTTAAGTAGTGTGTTAGCTTAGGGACTGACGACCTTAGCAGTTAAGTCCCATAAGAATTCACACACACATTTGCAGGAGCCATACACCAAACACGATGGTCTCCCCTTTCAGTAGTGCCAAGTGGCCGTCCGGAACCCTGTCTTCCTGCGCCTTTACATTCTCGTGACCACTACTGCCAGCAGTCATGCGCAGTGGCTACGTTCCCGCCGGGCCTTTCTGCAGTATCGCAGAAGGAACATCCAGCTTCTCGTAACCCTATTACACGACCTGTTCAAACTAAGTGAGGTGTTGATAATGGCGTCTTTGTAACCTTATAGGCATTCTCGGCTAATATCAGATCACCAAGTCCAATCTCAAAGGTAAGTAACGCTCACAACCGTTACAGCCTGTATTTAAGGGAAATTTGATTTTCATTTTCGTAGGGGCGCTGCTAGCGCCACTCTTATGCGACTGGTGCGGAACTGGGACGGACATATTTCAGATGTAGAAACACGCCTGCCAGCTTTCGTTTACGTTGCACACCTCCTCCTTGATGCTGCGATTTTTTTTCCGTCTGTGTGTAGTAAGGTGGCCCATGTGGAATGGTCAGTACTCAGGGATGTGACAGGAACGATCAATTGAACCAGAAAACTTTGTATGGACAGATTCTCTATGCTGAATGCATATACTGAGATACTACACATTTAATGTACATTGTTATTTATTTATTTAATTCATTGTCAGGGTTACACATGTACGCATGTACACAAAAAAATGGTTCTGAACACTATGGGACTTAAATGAAATTTCCACTCTACAGCGGACTGTGCGCTGATAGGTAGGTAGGTAGGAGACGAGGTACTGGCTGAATTAAAGCTGTGAGGACGGGGCGTGAGTCGTGGTTGGGTAGCTCAGTCGGTAGAGCACTTGCCCGCGAAAGGCAAAGGTCCCGAGTTCGAGTCTCGGTCCGGCACACAGTTTTAATCTGCCAGGAAGTTACTATGGGACTTAACATCTGAGGCCATCAGTCCCCTAGAACTACTTAAACCTAAATAATCTGAGGACATCACACACATCCATGCCCGAGGCAGGATTCGAACCTGCGACCGTAGCTGTCACGCGGTTCTAGACTGAAGCGCCTAAGACCACTCGGCCACCATGGCCGACAAGCATGTACAAGTTTGTAAACGTTTCGACACGCGTTTTACGAAGTATCAGTTGAAAAATAACTGGTTGGTTGGTTTTGAGGAAGGAGACCAGACAGCGTGGTCATCGGTCTCATCGGATTAGGGAAGGATGGGGAAGGAAGTCGGCCGTGCCCTTTCAGAGGAACCATCCCGGCATTTGCCTGGAGTGATTTAGGGAAATCATGGAAAACCTAAATCAAGATGGCCGGAGGCGGGATTGAACCGTCGTCCTCCCGAATGCGAGTCCAGCGTCGAACCACTGCGCCACCTCACTCGGTGAAAAATAACTGTTTTTAACTCTTTTATCTCCTTTAAGCATTATCGTACACGTCACATTACAGCCGTTGTACAGTTCTCAACAAATGTTCGTATACCCCATCGTCACCTTCAACGCATTCCTGCACTCTTGGGAGAACGTGTAGTCTTGCTTGTGTGAGTGGATCTACACGTTCTATAACGAGGGCAACAGCGTCCATGGTGCGACCAAGCAGTTCATCTCGCGTATTTATCTTTCGTTTATACACTTCAGCCTTCATCAACCCCATAAACAAAAATCTGAAGGCGCAAGATCCGCCGAGCTTGGTGGGCAGTTAACTGTACAACGACGACCAGTCCAGTGTTTAGGGTAAGTACGGTTGAGACGCCCCCTCACATCTCTGGTATTATGCGGAGGGGTCCGACTTGTTGGAAGTACATTGCAGTCCGCTTTGTCAAAAGAAGGCGCTCATGGCGTTCAACACGCGAATTTTCCAAAAAATACAAGTAATTCTGTCCCGTCATTCGCTCTTCAAAAATGACTGGACCTGTCAAGATGCACGTTGAATGTTAAAATTTTGTACAGATTGGAGCAGCAACTGTAGGATCAAACTGCGCGGCTCCCCCCGTCGGAGGTTCGAGTCCTCTCTCGGGCATGGGTGCGTGTGTGTGTTGTCCATAGCGCAAGTTTGTTTATGTTAGATTAAATAGTGTGTAAGCTTAGTGACCGATGACCTAAGCAGTTTAGTCCGATAAGATCTTACCACAAATTAAAATTAAATTAAAACGTAGGATGAAATCCTTTTGAAGGAATAATAAACAGTCGATCAATTGCAAAATGGAAGGTTTATTGTAACACTTTGTGGCGGTACAAACCGCGCTACTAGATGAATATTTCTAGTATGCAAGGGTTGTTTTGTGGAGAGCGAGCGCGCTACATGGTGCGCGATTCGCGGAAGCGCGTGGCGCGCCCGCGCGAGATTTGCAACGGTCGGTGGGATGGTCTCTGTCGCCCGGCGGCCAGGTGGCCTGCAGCTTGGGGCATTGTTGGGTTTTTCGCGCCTTACGCGAAAACGATGTAACGTGCGGTGAAGAGTGATGCGGCAGTGGATTGTGGTCAGCAATATGCACCTTCTGAGAGATCGATCTTTATTTCAAGTCACGAGACGCATAAGTTATAGTAACCTCAAAATCGGTTAATATCACGAATACTGAAAGATTAATAAAAATAGTAAATAACAACTTACAAGGATGAGCGAGCACTTATTAAAAACGTTTCGTCATAGCGGATCGAGTGCCGTAGTCATATGTTAAGGTTCATTAATAATTAATTCGATAAGGAGCAATAAACAAAGTTTGAGGGAAAATTGTTTATAAAATTCAATAGAAAATTCATGACGCAAAGAACGGCTCTATATAATATTTTGGGTGGCATCACACGTATTTTAAACTAGTTAAGTTATACTATACACTTAACTTGCAATAGTTTTCGTTGTTTGCAAACTATTATTAACATTTATCGCCCATAATTAATTAATTATTATAGATATGAAGATTTTGAGCAGCGAAATGTGTAGATCGCTATAGATTACGTCTGAAAACGGTGCTATATACAGTTCTATGTTAAAACTTTGCAGCACAGATGTCAACAAACAAAGTTGCGCTATGTGACGAAATTTTGCAAAAACTAAAACTTGATTTATGGGTGATAGAATACCAGTAATCCTAGAAATTAATGTATCATAGTAAATAAGATGTACTTTTTAGTGCGATTCCGATGGTGTACTTATTTCTGTCGAGATATGTATGTATCAAGATTTGCAACCTTAACTGGTGAGATTTTGGTACTTAAATAACCAGGGGGGTTGACGTCTGAGCCTATATAAGCGAGCGGCCATCTTGGCCAGGGTGGGTGGCGAGCAAGCCCCACTTGAGGGTGGACCATGTGGTCGTTTGAGAATTCTTTTTCTCGCCGTTTTATTTCAACAAAGAGTACTGTTTAATAGTGCAAGTGTGCAAGCATATATTTGGTGAACTGGAAGTGCTACGATTATTTGTGTGAGTACGATTTACGACCGTTACCAAAGAAAGCAGGTGCTGACAGATGGCCGGCCGCGGTGGTCTCGCGGTTCTAGGGGCGCAGTCCGGAACCGTGCGACTGCTACGGTCGCAGGTTCGAATCCTGCCTCGGGCATGGATGTGTGTGATGTCCTTAGGTTAGTTAGGTTTAAGTAGTTCTAAGTTCTAGGGGACTGATAACCACAGCAGTTGAGTCCCATAGTTCTCAGAGCCATTTGAACCATTTTTTGTTGTTGACAGATATGAAAATTACCGAACTATCAGTTTAATAAGTCACAGCTACAAAATACTAACGCGAATTCTTTACAGACGAATGGAAAAACTAGTAGAAGCCGACCTCGGGGAGATCAGTTTGGATTCCGTAGAAATGTTGGAACACGTGAGGCAATACTGACCCTACGACTTATCTTAGAAGCTAGATTCAGGAAGGACAAACCTATGTTTCTAGCATTTGTAGACTTAGAGAAAGCTTTTGACAATGTTGACTGGAATACTCTCTTTCAAATTCTGAAGGTGGCAGGGGTAAAATACAGGGAACGAAAGGCTATTTACAATTTATACAGAAACCAGATGGAGCCGGCCGCGGTGGCCAGGCGGTTCTAGGCGCTCCAGTCCGGAGCCGCGCTGCTGCTACGGTCGCAGGTTCGAATCCTACCTCGGGCATGGATGTGTGTGATGTTCTTAGGTTAGTTAGGTTTAAATAGTTCTAAGTTCTAGGGGACTGATGACCACAGCAGTTGAGTCCCATAGTGCTCTCTTTAAAAAAAAAAAAAAAAACAAAAAACAGATGGCAGTTATAAGAGTCGAGGGACATGAAAGGGAAGCAGTGGTTGGTAAGGGAGTGAGACAGGGTTGTAGTCTCTCCCCGATGCTCTTCAATCTGTATATTGAGCAAGCAGTGAAGGAAACAAAAGAAAAATTCGGAGTAGGTATTAAAATCCATGGAGAAGAAATAAAAACTTTGAGGTTCGCCGACGACATTGTAATTCTGTCAGAGACAGCAAAGGACTTAGAAGAGCAGTTGAACGGAATGGATAGTGTCTTGAAAGGAGGATATAAGATGAACATCAACAAAAGCAAAACGAGGATAATGGAATGTAGTCGAGTAAAATCGGGTGATGCTGAGGGAATTAGATCAGGAAATGAGACACTTAAAGTAGTAAAGAAGTTTTGCTATTTGGGGAGCAAAATAACTGATGACGGTCGAAGTAAAGAGGATATGAAATGTAGACTGGCAATGGCAAGGAAAGCGTTTCTGAAGAAGAGAAATTTGTTAACATCGAGTATAGATTTAAGTGTTAGGAAGTCATTTTTGAAAGTCTTTATATGGAGTGTAGCCATGTATGGAGGTGAAACATGGAAGATAAATAATTTGGACAAGAAGAGAATAGAAGCTTTCGAAATGTGGTGATACAGAATAATGCTGAAGATTAGATGGGTAGATCACATAATTAATGAGAAGGTATTGAATAGGATTGGGGAGAAGAGTAGTTTGTGGCACAACTTGACTAGAAGAAGGGATCGGTTGGTAGGACATGTTCTGAGCCATCAAGGGCTCACCAATTTAGTATTGGAGGGCAGCGTGGAGGGCAAAAATCGTAGAGGGAGACCAAGAGATGAATACACTAAGCAGATTCAGAAGGATGTAGGCTGCAGTAGGTACCTGGAGATGAAGAAGCTTGCACAGGATAGAGTAGCATGGAGAGCTGCATCAAACCAGTCTCAGGACTGAAGACCTCAACAACAACAACGATTTACGAGGTATACATCGTCGTAAGTGAACATGCGGCGAACTGCGATTTCGCGCCAAAACTGTTAGAACTAAAAGCACAGTGGGACTTGTGGTTCTGGTCTAATTGATTGAGTAATTTTAGTTGATAGCAGCCTACATTACTGCTATTGGAGACTCGGAGTCAAATTATTATTAAAGTAAAACTGTAAACCGTCTCACCAGTGCTAATTTCATTGTGTGAAAGAAAAGAACAACGCCAATAAATAGTGACTGAAATGTGTCGTGAAACTTATGTCTGAGTGAATAATTAATTCAAAAACTATAATAAATGCGTGGGTGTGGAAGTGTACTAATGCACCAAGTGTGGAAATCATCCCCTGAGACTTACGTAAGATCCAAAGTTTGCAATAATATTTTTAACCAACATTTGTATATGCACCAAGTGTGAAGTCTCTGCAACCGCACTTCTTTATTATTTATCGCCCTGTCGCATCTTTCACCCTGTTTTCAGCGTTTACAAAAACGTCTTCCTCATGAGGAAATAGTGACAACCTACACAGGTTAACAGTGAAAACAACGATGGACACTAGTAATATGCACGTAGAGGGTGCGCGGTAGTGAAGGACCGCTATGATGCAAAACTTGTTTAAAACGTTAAAATTAAAATTATATCATTAAAACCAGATCATATTTGAATGTGTGCACATTCAAAAAGTTCACGTAATTTGTTTATACCACAATGATCTTTTCTAGGTGGTAGCTTATTAGGCTAAATACGATCGGATTTTAATGTCATAATTTTAATACTAATGTTTTAAACAAGTTTAGCACAATCTTGTTCACTCATCATCGCACATCCTTCTCGCTCATATACTACTGCCCCGCTTGCTGGACGCCTTCTATAGCCCGAGCGTTGCGTACGAGAGGCTAGTGTGTAAGTAGGCTGTTTAAGTTTTTATGTTAGTAACGTCACGTAGCGCTCTGTATGAAAATCACTGGCTCTGCTGTGTGCAGTCTGTGGCTGGTTGGCATTGTTGGAATATTCGCTATTGTAGTATTGGGCAGTTTGATGTGAACAACGATCTGGACGTGTGTCCGTCAGAAAAACGAAATTTGTAAGACTGGATGTCATGAACTGATATATATATATATATATATATATATATATATATATATATATATATATATACGCTATTAAGGTAAATACATTGTTTGTTCTCTATCAAAATCTTTCATTTGCTAACTATGCCTATCAGTAGTTGGTGCCTTCAGTAGTTAGAATCCTTCATTTAGCTGGCAGTATTGGCGCTCGCTGTATTACAGTAGTTCGAGTAACGAAGATTTTTGTGAGGTAAGTAATTCATGAAAGGTATAGGTTATTGTTAGTCAGGGCCATTCTTTTGTAGGGATTATTGAAAGTCAGATTGCGTTGCGCTAAAAATATTGTGTGTCAGTTTAGTGATGATCAGAATAAGTAAAGAGAGAAATGTCTGGGTACGTTCAGTTTTGTTCAGCTGTTTGAAAATCAAATAACGTAAGGGGTTTACCAGCACAGTAATTCATAAATTTTTCTAAGGGGAGGTTTCAACTGCACTAGCTGTACATTGGTGAGGTAATGCTAAATGACAACCACCATGTTGTGCGTGTTTCAGATATTATAGAAGTGAAATTTTATATACCACTGATGCCTTTCGGCTATATTTTAACGTACCGCAGTAACATGTAACCCAGTAAGTACGAATAATTTTTTATATTCGTAACGAGATATTATTGTACGTGTGTATACTATATCTAAACACGTTTCCATTGTTAATCTTTTTAGCTTGTCACTATTTCTTTCTGAAGAAGACGTCTTTATAAACATTGAAACCATAATCAAGAGGTTTTAATAAACCTTCCATTTTGCAACTGTTTGGCTGTTTATCAGTTCTTCAAGAAGATATGTTACAAGTGTTCTAGCTCGGAAATCATTCAAAATAGGGTATGAAGTTTTTTGTCTGCGTGTGCTTTGTGCTTGTATATTCTTAGGTTTCGCGTCCTATTACGTAAAATATTTATGTATCCATTGTATGTATTAACTATGGCAGTTTCAGATCTACTTGAAAATGGCTTGGATGTGAAGACCGAAACCGGTCGTTGACTTGATCAAAGTACATATCAGCAAATTGAGCGGCCTTTTATTTATTGATTTTATTATCAGGCTGTAAAATAAAAGTGAATTTCTGGCTGTGATGACACGGCGATAAGGCGAAAGGGTTCCCGTTGCCTCAGAAATGCTTTCTCCAGATGTATATTTAAATTTTAATAAGGCTAATGTTGTTAGGAGACGGTCTGCAACAACAATTAGGGCCAGCTTCCATTCCTACAGCTAATAACTTGCTTGCTGGGATCATCAATTTGAAGGCTTGCATATTAACTGTATTGTCTGCTTCGAAAACAATCAACGATAATGACTTTCAAATAAGCTGTATTTACAGAATCGATATGCCACACAGCTTTCTGCGTCAGTTGTAGGTCCACTGTAAAGCGCTATAAGTGATGTCAAGACTAATTTAGAAACGAAAATGATAACAAATAGCGTCCTTGTGCGAGTGTTTCCACTTATTGTTATATACGGAAGTACTGTTTGTTGTTCGCTGTCTCCGAACAGAATAGCCAGTTTGGTGTCTTCACTGGAAAGACAACTACACTTTAGCTGCATCTATGTGACGCACTCAATTCACGAATCAGGTATTAGTACACTTAAGCGTCATGTTGGTAATAAAATGCTATGTAAATTTGTTTCCATTGGAGAAGTCATTTACAAAATCAGTTGTATGTGTGAAGCAAGCCATGTTTGTAATTTCTGGGAATGGCCTCGAACTCAGATAGTTCTATAAAGTATAACGGTACCCATATTGTAGAGAAAAACTCCAAAAATAATAGTAAATAGAAAATTTTCGTAGTCATTGAGTGTGTTTGTACCTGAACACTGTTGCGCAAAACTGTAATCTACTAACGCTATTGTGTCACGTGCACACAGTGTAAAATTGTATGTCAGCATGTGTTTTAAATATTTTAAAATACATACAGTAGAAGAAGAATCGGTAGATTTGAGACATGAAATAGTGAAGGCAGCAGAGGATCAAGTAGGTAAAAAGACGAGGCCTAATTGGAATGTTGGGTAACGGAAGAGAAACTGAATTAAATTGATGAAACGAGAAAGTACAAAAATGCAGTAAATGAAGCAGGCAAAAAGGAATACAAACGTCTCAAAAATGAGATCGACAGGAAGTGCAAAATGGCTAAGCAGGGATGGCTAGAGGACAAATGTAAGGATGTAGAGGCTTATCTCACTAGGGGTAAGATAGATACTGCCTACAGGAAAATTAAAGAGACCTTTGGAGAAAAGAGAACCACTTGTATGAATATCAAGAGCTCAGATGGAAACCCAGTTCTAAGCAAAGAAGGGAAAGCAGAAAGGTGGAAGGAGTATATAGAGGGTCTATACATGGGCGATGTACTTGAGGACAATATTATGGAAATAAAGAGGACGTAGATGAAGATGAAAAAGGAGATATGATACTGCGTGTAGAGTTTGACAGAGCACTGAAAGACCTAAGTCGAAACAAGGCCCCGGGAGTAGACAACATTCCATTACAACTACTGACAGCCTTGGGAGAGCCAGGCCTAACAAAACTCTACCATCTGGTGAGCAAGATGTATGAGACAGGCGAAATACCCTCAAAGAAGAATATAATAATTCCAATTCCATAGAAAGCAGCTGTTGACAGATGTGAAAATTACCAAACTATCAGTTTAATAAGCCACGGCTGCAAAATACTAACACGAATTCTTTGCAGATGAATGGAAAAACTAGTAGAAGCCGACCTCGGGGAAAATTAGTTTGGATTCCGTAGAAATGTTGGAACACGTGAGGCAATACTGACCATACGACTTATCTTAGAAAATAGATTAAGGAAAGGCAAACCTACGTTTCTTGCATTTGTAGACTTAGAGAAAGCTTTAGACAGTGTTGACTGGAATACTCACTTTCAAATTCTGAAGGTGGCAGGGGCAAAATACAGGTAGCGAAAGGCTATTTACAATTTGTACAGAAACCAGATGGCTGTTATAAGAGTCGAGGGGCATGAAAGGGAAGCAATGATTTGGAAGGGAGTGAGACAGGGTTGTAGCATATCCCCGATGTTATTCAACCTGTATATTGAGCAAGCAGTAAAGGAAACAAAAGAAAAATTCGGAATGGAATTAAAATCCATGGAGAATAAATAAAAACTTTGAGGTTCGCCGATGACATTGTAATTCTGTCAGAGACAACAAAGGACCTGGCAGCTGAACGGAATGGACAGTGTCTTGAAAGGAGGATATAAGATGAACGTCGACAAAAGCAAAACGAGGATAAAGGAATGTAGTTCAATTAAATCGTTCATGCTGTAGGAATTAGATTAGGAAATGAGACGCTTAAAGTAGTAAATGAGTTTTGCTATTTGGGGAGCAAAATAACTTATGATGGTCGAAGTAGAGAGGATATAAAACGTAGACTGGCAATGGCAAGGAATGCGTTTCTGAAGAAGAGAAATCTGTTAACATCGAGTATAGAGTTAGGAGTCAGGAAGTCGTTTCTGAAAGTATTTGTATGGAGTATAGCCATGTATGGAAGCGAAAAGTGGACGATAAGAAGTTTAGACAAGAAGAGAATAGAATGTTTCGAAATGTGGTGCTACAGAAAAATGCTGAAGATTAGATGGATAGATCATATAACTAATGAGGAGGTACTGAATAGAACTGGAGAGAAGAGAAATTTGTGGCACAACTTGACTAGAAGAAGGGATCGGTTGGTAGAGCATATTCTGAGGCATCAAGTGATCACCAATTTAGTATTGGAGGGCAGCGCGGAGGGTAAACATCGTGGAGGGGGACCAAGAGATGAGTACACTAAACAGATTCAGAAGGATGTAGGTTGCAGTAGGTACTGGGAGATGAAGAAGCTTGCACAGGATAGAGTAGCATGGAGAGCTGCATCAAACCAGTCTCAGGACTGAAGACCACAACAACAACAACATTATAACTACGATGAATTTTGAGAAACTGTGCAGTCGAAAAGTAGTCACTTCCTGCCACCAAATACAGCCCTTCCCCCGTCCCCCAAACCTTGTCTTCCCGCGCGGAAGACGAGATGAGATAGTAAATGTTAAGGATGCCGCATCGATAGACATGTATAGTGACAGCTGCACGAGGACAGATATTCCGGTTTAAATGTCAACACTCGCCCTAAGGCTTCACTTTCACAGATATTTGACGAGTGATAAAGGATTACTACTCACAAAATGAGAATACTTCCGCTGTCACTTCACGCACTGAAATGGGGATCCTCCAGTGGTCTAGCAGTCTGGAGTGTAGCAGCACGTCGGTGTGCTTGCTCCAAACGCTTTCTCCCCCTATGACGAGACTGGTGTCACATTGCAAGCACATTGGTCTGTTTGGACCGTTCTACGTACAGTAGCCACAATTATCAACCTCTCCATGATTTCCTCAGGGACATACCCTAACTGAGGTGGGGTACTCATCGTCGCACGAACTCCGAAATGGCAGATAATGAGAAGAGTGATCGCGGTATGGAAAGTCAACTAAAATTGCTAAACAGAGGAAAATCGACTATACCTGTACAGTTCACTACAGATTATGCGAAGGATCTTGTTCCCCTTCTAGTTACACGTCGCTACAGCATCAAAGCGTTCCAAACAATTGGATAAAGACGTAGGTATGTCTCCGTTCAAGATATGTTGGACGGTTCGATACAATTATAGACCTATATCGGATCAGCCTGGTGGTTTCTGATAGACAGCACACGGAAGGCTGTTTCAGAAATTGCAGGGAAATGTTGCAACTACTGCAAAGTTAAGTTCCTGGCAGGGGTTTACCGAACCACCTTCCGACTATTTCTCTACAGTTCCATTTTCTAACGACTTGCAGGAACAGCGAACGTTTGAATCTTCCGTATTGGATCTGATTTCTCTTGTTTTATGGCGATTATGATTTCTCCCTATGTATGTGAGAGTCAACAAACTATTTTCGCATTCAGAAAAGAAATTTTGATATTTCGTGAAAAGATATCGCCGCATCGAAAACGCTCTGTTTTAATGATTAGCATCGCAGCTCGCGTATGATATTCGTGGCACTCTCTCCCCAATTTCACGATGATCTACAAGAGAAAGTGCCGTTCTCTGAATTTATTCGATGTTTTCCGTCAATCTATCACGTAACGAACGCATACCGTGCAGCAATACTGCAGAAGACGACGGCCAACCGCCTTTAATCAATCTCTTTAGTAGCCTTGATGCACCTTCTAAGTGTTCTGCCAAAAAATGCAGTCTTCGATTCGCCTTGCCGACAGTATTATCTGAGTGATCGTTCCAACTTAAGTTGTACGTAATTCTACTGCCTAGTTAGTTCGCTGATTTGACAGCCTTTACATTTGTATGATTTCGATGTGTTCCGCGTGGTAAAACACGCGAATAACTTATTGTCACAGGTCGTATGCAATTAACATTTATTTTCATTCCAAACCAAATGCAAGATACAACTAAATTATCCTTTTTGACTAACAGTCTGAATCCAGTACAGATAATCTCCAACATAAGTTAATGACTCATAAAAGTAACGTTGTTTGGTCTCTGTCCATGTATAAACGCTTGCAAGATAATAAATTTCACAGAAGGAATTACGATGACTGGAATCACTACACACTTTTACGATCGAGATAATAAATCTTGTGCTCATTTAGCCCTGGAGCTTATTAATGAAGACTTGATGGCAACTAGTGAGCACATTATTTTGATAGTCTTGGAGTACCAGTCCAAAGGCGGGCCAAATCAGAGGAAACGAAGTTCCCTGGCCTATGTCTGGCTGCTCATACCAGCTGCGGTGAGGTCTCCTCGAGATTGGATAGCTTCTGGAAACGCGAGATGTAGTTCATGGTGGTCACTCTATGTTGGAACTGATTACAGTGACTCTGCGAACTGAACTGGTGGAGAGTTGGTGGGCGCCGTCCTAATTACACCCCTAGGACACTGATATATCCTCGATGCTTCGATGGTACGTGAATTGCGGGGGCAAAGTAGTACTTCCTCTTATGGCACTATAGTTTGGGATGCGCGCTCTGCTGCTCGTGGCGAGGCTAGTGCCATATGTTTACATGGCGCTAACAGGAGTTCCACTTCAAAATAGAGGTGTATACGCCATGCCTGCTGTGCTTTTGACGTCTGAGTCTGCCAGGGGAGTGTCTCCTGGAGACAGGAGCACGAGCAACTTGCAGACCACATCTGTAATGCGGGCAGGCGAGGGCATTGGATACAGCAGATACTCGTCTATCGTGTTACAGAAATTTAACGGATTCCTTTTTGTGCGCATGTGGATGACCTCACATTTTTCGTTATTTAGTGTCAATTGTCACTTTCCATACGACATCTTGTCTAAATCATTTTGCAATTGGTTTTGATCTTCTGATGGCTGTACTGGACCGTAAATGATAGCGTTATCTGAAAACTATAAGACTGCTGCTCTGATAGTCTCTTGAATCGGTTACATAGGTTAGGAACAGCAGAAAGTCTATAACACTTCCTTGTAAGCGCTCTATATCAATTCCGCTTTACTCGATACAGTTCCATTAATTACTACGAATTGTGACCTTTCTGACAGGAAATCACGACTCCAGTCGCATAACTGAGACAATACACCATAGGCACGGAATTTGATTAAAAGTCGCTTATGAGGTAAGTTGTCAAAAACCTGGAAATCCAGAAACATGGAAGCAATCTGAGACATCCTTTCGATAACATCCATTACTTCGTGTGGATAAAGAGCTCGTTGTGCTCCATAAGAACGACATTTTCTCAATCAGTGCTGACTGTGCGTGAATGGATCGTCATCTTCGATGTAATTCATTATGTTCTAACATAGTATATCTTCCAAAATCATACTGCAAATCGAAGTTAGTGATATTAGTCTATAATTCAGCGGATGACTCCTATTTGCTTTTTTTTTATTACTGGTGTGACCTGTGCAATTGTCCAGTCCTTAGATACGAATCCTCCGATGAGCGAGTTGTATATGATTGCTAAGTAAGGGGCTATTATATCAGCATACTTTGAAAGGAACTTAATTAATACGCTGCCTAGACCGGAAGTCTTGCCTTTATTAAGTGAGTTCAGTGGCGTCACTACACCAAATATATCTATTTCTAAGTCACTCATGTTGACAGCTGTTCTTAGTTCGAATTCTGTGCTATTTGCTTTGTTTCTTTGGCGAAGGAATTTCCGAGAATCATGTAT
Source organism: Schistocerca piceifrons (assembly GCF_021461385.2). Lineage (NCBI taxonomy): Eukaryota > Metazoa > Arthropoda > Insecta > Orthoptera > Acrididae > Schistocerca > Schistocerca piceifrons. Next base: position 475,945,702 of record NC_060142.1, read on the forward strand.
AGTACCTCATCTTTAGTGGCACTGTGACTGGTAACATAACCAACGCTATCGTGCACTGAAGGTATTGATTGTGTTTTGCCGCCGGTGTACTTTACACACAACCGGAATCTCTTTGGATTTTCTCCAAAATTTCGAGAAGGATGTTTGTTATAAAAACTATTAAAAGCGTCTAGTATTGAAGTTCGCTCTAAATTTCACCAATCGTGGTGATTTTGCGTTGTTTGAAATTTGACATGCTTCTTTTGTTGCTTCTTCGGCAGTATTCTAACCAATCTTGTGTACTGTGTGGCATCAGTTCCGCTTTTTATTAATTTATTTGGTATCAATCCCTCAAATGTCTTCGATGCTATTTCTCTGAATTTAAGCCATATCTGCCCTACGTTGACACAGTTAGTTTGGAAGGAGTGTAGAATGTGTTTTTATCTGCTCCTTATTTATTTATTTTATGGCCTACGTTGGATCACTTTAGTCAAAATTATCAACTAGGTTCTTCTTTCAGATCGTGCCCTTCTCTGCTTATCCGGAATCACCCCTCCCATTCTTAGTTTATTAATTATTATTGGTAGTGTGCTATGTTTTCCTCATCAAATGTCCCAGGAAAGAGATCCGTTTCTTTTTCATTAAACTTGTCATTGGTTCTATTTCTTTATAAACTGTTTCATTTGAGCTATTCTCCAAACTTCGTATTTTTGGCCTACGTTGGATCACTTTAGTCAAAATTATCAACTAGGTTCTTCTTTCAGATCGTGCCCTTCTCTGCTTATCCGGAATCACCCCTCCCATTCTTAGTTTATTAATTATTATTGGTAGTGTGCTATGTTTTCCTCATCAAATGTCCCAGGAAAGAGATCCGTTTCTTTTTCATTAAACTTGTCATTGGTTCTATTTCTTTATAAACTGTTTCATTTGAGCTATTCTCCAAACTTCGTATTTTTGGTATTTTTTATTTATGCATGTTCTGGCTCTACTTCTTTCTATTTTGAGTAATCTGTCTGTGTTGGTTGTTTTAAATATAGTTTCGCTAGCATATGTTATTTAGGGCTGCGTCATTATTTTGTAGTGTTCCAGTTTTGTGGCTATTGAGAGGCATTTTTTGCTATGTGTGTTCTTGGTAACATGATGTGTTTAATCAATTTGTTTATTCTACTCTACTTCTTTCTCTTTTGCAGAGTTGTTGGTGCACTGTGTTTGTAACACTAAAATTAAAGTTTTTAAATACGGTTACTTTGCAGTCTGTTTGAGACGCGTCATAATTTCTTATTTGACGCTTATATCATAGTAAGCATCGACAGTTTATTGTAATATTTGAGGGTGACGGTACTTAACAAAATTTAAATTCATGAAGAACGTTCTCGACGTTGCGCCACGTTGTTTCTTTCAACAACACAAAACTTGTCTCTTTCGCACGGCATGTCCTTCAGAAGAGAAGTACTTATAATGGAACAGTGGAAGAAAGAGGAAGCAATTAACTGAAATACGAATTTAAGTCTTGAAGTTGGAGAAAATTTGATCCACGTAAAATTATGTACTGTGTATGAAATGATGGAAGAGTTCACCTGTGTCTTAACTTCGAATACAGCACACAGTAAATGAGAAAGCATATACAAGATAACGACAAACACAAGAAGGAAGGCTTTTATTTTTGATCCTCTATAAGCCTTAACGGAATGTGAAACGCTCCATTTGTTATCTCTGTTTCAATAAAGAACATATAACTAGCCGTGGCAGGACAGTGCATCATAAAAAATACGAAACATAACACCATCTGGGTCGGCCGGTTTGCCACTACAGTCATATTGTGCTTCTTGGAATACTCGCGGTTACAAAAGAATATGAATATTGGCTAACCACAGATGTTTTCTTACATTCAAAATCACGCATATACAACACCAGACAACAAATTTTAATTTTTTTTTTGAAAGGCCAAAATAGTTGTCATTTGGAGATGTACATGCTGAAATTGAAAATGACAGTTACAAATCTAGATTAACTCAGGTTGTAAGTTACCAAAACTATCATGTTCTTCACGTATTACAATGGGCCGTAGTATAATAAGTGTAGGACTGCACAACACAGATTTACTTACCAAACATTTGACAATGGTTTTGAGGTTAATTCGATGCTCTGATCACAAATATGAAGTTTATTTTTCTGGAGTTTCCCTAGTTTTCTAGACACAGGGTATTGAAATTCATATTTTTACTGAAATACTGATACATATATTTTTCATATTATATCCAAAATATTTAATAGAGAATAGAATATCTAAATACATTCATACAGTTTAAGGAGTGCTGAATCTATGTCTCACACTGTTTTTATTAGATAATCTGTTGTTTTTTAAATATTTGGTAGAGTACGTCACTGAAATATACACTGCCAGAAAAATTAGTACATCCTCTTAGAGGTTTACAATTCTGTCAAGATTTATTGTTGCAACAGTGTATCTGAGGTATACGAAATGATTACATTTACAGATCGATAGCCAAGCGGTTCTGGGCTACCAGGTATCGACGCATGCTGAAACACTCGCAATAGTACGTGGTGTAGCTTCCATGGAGAACAGTGCAGGTGCTGACTCTGGTGTCTAATCGATTGCACAGATGGCGAATACTGCCCTGGGATGTGTTATGCCAAGCACGAGTGCGTCTTCGTGGCGTGGTTGCCTGCTTGCTTCAACCGTTTGCACACAATGAGCCTTCTGGTTGAGACCATTCCCTATTAAACGGTAGACACGGATAGCGCTCTGGTAGCTATGCCACTACGCTATCTGTTGGCGTACGACGTTCAAACCATTATCAGTACGTCTACTACCTCCCAGGTGGCGTATGTCGTCGTCATGTCAAAATCGACGTTATCTTTCCACGTTTACTAATTTTTTTCCGGCAGTATATGAGCAGTGCAAAATCGTGAAGTCTAACCTATTCACAGATCACGTGGAAACATAAATCAAAGTGCTTTGGACTAAGTACATGAAAAGCTACAAAAATTTAGTTCAGTTAAAGACAGACTATTAACAGCTACCTTGTGAACAAACAGACGTTTCCTCGAGTTCAGTTAAAGACAGACTATTAACAGCTACCTTGTGAACAAACAGACGTTTCCTCGTCAACTATCACTTGTGGGGCAGATGCGAGTCTTTCTGCAAAATTCAGCAGAAATCTGCCAACATTGAAGCACTGAATCTTCCTTGGTATCGATGTTCCATTACAGAAATTTGTTGGTGAAAACAAAAATCACAGTCTTCAGGAAAAACGTCGATATATGAGTGAATGAACTGCATTTTGAGTGTCTGACATATTGCATTTCAGTTTCTCATAGGCACATATTAAACCATTCACAAGCTCAATGTAATTTCCAGCCGGCCTGTGTGGCCGAGCGGTTCTAGGCGCTTCAGTCCGGAACCGCGCGACTGCTACGGTCGCAGGTTCGAATCCTGCCTAGGGCATGGATGTGTGTGATGTCCTTAGGCTAGTTAGCTTTAAGTAGTTCTAAGTTCTAGGGGATTGATGACCTCAGATGTTAAGTCCCCTAGTGCTCAGAGCCTTTTTTTTGTAATTTCCAACCTTCCTATACCAAAGAACAACTTCTGAAATCATTGTCACATGTTTATCTCATCAGGACTGAGACTACACTCAAACTGCTGGTCTCCAAAGACTTAACGTGTTTGTGGGCCAATCTTCTCAGCACTCAGACCAGTGAATTTTCCGCTTTAGTATTTAAATGCTCATTGGTTGCTCTTATTCACTGCTTTTGCAAATGACTTCATCAATCATAGCTCATATTTAGTGGTGATAACGAGACATTACTGGGATTTACTGATGACTTCCATGAGACATGTTTCTTGTCGGGCAATGAAGCTTATTACCGTGGCTAGGCTTTCTGTTTGTAATATAAATCCTTAGCACGACTGCCTCACTCACTGTACTTAGTGTACCCATCTTGTAGGCCGATAATCATACCGATGACTTTTAAATCAGCACTTATGAGCTACAGATGCTTATCATAATCGATGACGGGTAAAGTATCTCTTATCGTGGTGTAACTTCCCTATGTTATGGTGCAACTGTTACGAGGATGGAAGGAGGCACATTGCCATTATGTAACAGCACTGCATCCAAAATAATTTTCGAACTGTTTACGAAATGTCTCCAATCGTCTTGTTTGTGTAAGATATGGAGCTCTTGCATCAAACCTTCAACATCCGTACGGTATGTCATTACATTTGTTGTGTTGAAAAACCTTTCGGAAAATTACATACTTGAGCTGTATCTTCCAGAAGAGTCCACTCCATGAAACGGGAAATTAGCAGTTCGGCTTTATGCTTTAGAAGATCCAAGTCTCTATGTAACAAGATCACTGAGTTCACTAAGTTCACTTTTTGTGATTTTCTGCTTTTCACTAAGTGATGTTTCTGTAAAGGTAGTATTGTTGAACGTGGAAGAATGACATGTACAGGTTGACAATTATTGAACTACGTATATGAAATAAACGTAAATTAGCTAGAAACTACGGCGTACATACACTTTATTCAACATGTAGACGTCACTACAGATAGTCGGATTTAGGTTATGATATGTTCGATATGCCTGCCATCATTGGCGATGATCTGGCCCATTCGAATAGTGAAATTCTTCATGACCCTCTGAAGTGACGGAACATCGACGCTGTCGATAGCCTCATGAATGACTCAGCAATTGTTTTGGGGTTATTGCTGTACACTTTGCCTTTAATACAGCCCAACAAAAAGGAGTCGTGTGTGTTCAGGTGTGGAGAATATGGCGGCCAATCGAGGCCCCGTGCCAGTGGTCTCTGGGTACCCCAGAGCCAGAATGTGGTCCCCAAAGTGCTCCTCCAGGACATCAAACTCTCCTGCTTCGATGGAGTCGAGCTTCATTTTGCATGAACCATATCTTGTAGAAATCAGAGTCACTTTGGATAATGGGGATGAAATCATCTTCCAAAACCTTCATGTACCATTTGGTAGATACCGTGTCATCAAGGAATATTGCAGCAATTATTCTGTGATTGCACATTGCACACCACAGTCATCTGTTTAGGCTGAAGAGACTTCTCGATTGCGAGATGCGGATTCTCAGGCCCCCAAATGCGCCAATTTTGCTTCTTGATGAACCCATCCTAATGAAAATGGGCTTCATCGCTAAACCAAACCATGCATGCCTTGCAGCCAACCGTGCAGTTTGAACGTCCTAACCCAAACTGTTCAGAAGTTATGACGATTTTATTTCATACAGTTCAAAAATTGTCACCCTGCATCTGAATGATCTTCAGCTTCACTGTCACGAGAAAAGTTTATTGTTGTGGCTTCTGGACGACATGGAACTCGATGCCCCACTTCAAGATGCACTGTTCACATCGCTCTTGGTATATTAGGTTACTGAATGATGCTCTTCTTTTTCTTGTTACATCCTATATTAAGTGGATGCACCAAGCAGTAACAGCAATCTGTTACGTGTTTTGTAGGTTCGTACCAAATTGCAAGCACTGCAAAACGCTTGGAAATCGATTTTCCTTTCATCCTTGCATTTAGAGCTGATGAACATGTCGTACAACAAACATGAAGAGCCCAAGCTTTTGATTGGTTCCCGAAAAATATGTAATAAGATTCTTTTTCTACTTGTGACGATGTTCGTTTCATTTGTCTAAAAATTGCACCTTCACATAAGTAACAAAAATTGTTGATGTTATTAATATATCTGCGGGGCACCAACAGCAGGTTTGATTCCACACAGAAAGTGAGAATCTCACGTAAAAGCTACCATACATAATGAAGCACTCCGGATGGTACATACTGTGTTTGCTAGAAACAAATCACCAACTTATTATCACGCAGATCACTTTCGCAGATCAATACAGGGTGTTTATAAATGAATATTGGGGTTTTAACACTTTATAATATTTATTATATTAAACTTACAGGTATAAATGATATGTCAAATGAAAGAGCAACTCAAACAGTTTTACCAAGAAACTTATAAATGTTCAATGTGAGCACCATTTGTCACACAGCACACATCAAGTCTATAGCTGATTCTTCCCAATTGTTGATAAGTGTGTCTTCCATGATTGTAGCAACAGCTGCTTCAATCTAGTTTCTTAATTCAGGGAGGTCTGCTGGTAGCAGAGGCACGTACACACGACCCTTGATGAAGCCTGAAAGGAAAAAATCACATGGCGTTAGGTCAGGTGAACGTGGAGGCCATGCAAAGCAAGCCCTGTCATTGGGCTCCTTGTGGCCTATACAGCCCTTGGGTAAAGTGAAGTTCAACCAGTCGCATACTTCGCTATGCCAGTGAGGTGGTGAACCATCTTGCTGGAAAATGAAGTTCTCTGGCTCATCTTCTTCCAACTGAGGGAAGAGCCATTGCTCCAGTGTATCAAGGTAAGCAGTGCCAGTTACAGTAGGTTCACCAAAAAAAGGCCCATAAACTTTCCACTGGGATATGGCACAAAAAAACAGTCACTTTAGGGGAATCTCGTTGCATTTATACCACTTTAGGATTTTATGAGCCCCAGATGCGCACGTTGTGAGTGTTAACATGTCCCCTAAGGTGAAAGGTCGATTCATCACTGAAGACAACATGATCTAGAAAACCTTCATCGTTATGAAACAACATTTCGTTTGTGAAGTTGGCACGTAATCCATGGTCTGCAGGCTCTAGAGCCTGTAATAACTGTAAACGGTAAGGACGTAGTTGTACGCGTTTTCTGAAAACTTTCCAAACAATCGACCTGGGAACTTGTAAATTCACGACTAGCCTTCTGGACTGATTTCTTTGGGCTACGAGTGAACGATTCTCTCACTCGCTCAACAGTCTCTTCACTAACTCTTGGTTGTCCTGTGCTCTTTCCTTTACAAAGGCAACCAGTATCTTCAAATTGATGATACTTTCTATGAATGTTATTATCACTTGGAGGATCACAACCGAACTTCATCCGGAACGCACGTTGCACAGTAACTACAGATTCGATCTTTGTAAAATGCAAAACACGAAAAGCTTTCTGTTCACTAGTCGCCATCTTCGCTACTACCGCTGTCTAGCGGATTGCGGCGGAAACATTGCGCGCTGTGCATGCGCACTGGTGCCAAACACAACTGTTTGAGTTGCGCTTTCATTTGCCATATCATTTATAACTGTAAGTTTAATGTAATAAACATGATAAAGCGTTAAAACCCCCATATTCATTTATAAACACCCTGTATATCTGTGGATGTGGTCAAGGTCGTCGCCTCACATTAAGATACACGTATGTTATAAGTGCGTGAAACAGCAGTCATGAGTTATTTCAATGGCATTCCTGATATAACAAAATAAAAGCTAAAAAACATAAATAACGACGTAAAAAACCTCATACACCCCGAAAATGGAAGCCAAAATACAGAAATTATAACCATTCTTGAATTGAGAGTAATGTTGACTATATACAATGGGGTCAAACGAATGCGAAACAGATGGTAAAAGGAAGTAATGTATATTAATTCAAAAGTAATCGCCATACCTGTTACTACATTTATCCCACTGTGAGACAAGACAGTCACTGCCTTCATGGAAAAATGTCTGCAGTTGCCTTCGGAACTATTTCGTGCACCTTTTCGTCCATGGCACATCGAAGACCACGAATGTTTTTTGTTTGGGGCACCAAAAATATGGAAATCGCATGGAGAGAAGTCTGGACTGTAAGGAGGATGTCTAAGGGCTTCCCAGCGAGACTTCTGCAGCGTACTCGAAACACCCTTGGCAAGGTGTGGACGGACCCACATGTTTCGAGTATGCTGCAGAAGTTTCTCTGGGAAGCTCTTACACAGCCTCCTAACAGTCCCGACTTCTCTCCATGCGATTTCCATATTTTTTCTGTCGTGAAGGTAGACATTTGTGGCCGTCACATTACTTTGGGGAAGAGGTATACGCTTGGGTATAATTACGGTTCCATGGGAAACTGCAAACATTTCTCCGTGAAGGCACTGGGCGTCTTGTCTCATAGTGTGATAAATGTATTAACAGTTATGACGGTTACTTTTGAAGAAAAACACAGGTTATTTACTTCTTTTCCATTTGTCTCGTTTTAATTTGACTGCCCCTTAGAAAGGGTGTTTATATATTATTTACACAAAAGTAACCTTTAATGGCGAACACTAACTTAAAGAAATTTTTGATACAGCACTGAATGCAGTATATCTTCAAGATTTATTTACAGATGTTCAGTGTGCCTACCTTCTGGAACATGACAAATGTCCCATCTGTAATCAGTTTCCTGCCAAGTTCTAAGTTTTGGTCTATGATGGCAGCTGTTTGTGTTATCCGTTGTCGTAGCTCGTCGACGTTTCCCGGAAGTGGAGGAACAAAAACCCTGTCTTTAATGTAACCCTATGCACAGAAGTCCATTGGGGTTAAATAAGGTGATTGTTCCATCACGTCCAATCCAAGTCGACACATTCCTCTGGAAATAGGCGACGACGTCACGATGATAAAGAGGTGGCACGCCATCTTGCTGGAAAATAAATTCTATGCGCGATGCTGCAATTGAGGCATTAGATAATATTCCAGCTTTTGCAGGTATTAATATGCAAGCAACAGTTGACTCGACAAAAATGAAAGGATCTTAAATCTTGTTACAGCTTGCAGCGGAAAAAAAATTACCTTTGGTGAGTCCTATACATATTCTATTATGTGACGTGGTTTATGCTCGCGCCATATCTGAGCATTATGCTAATTCACTTTACCGCAGATATTGAAGGTGGTTTCGTCACTGAACACAGTTTTATTAAGAAATCGTCTTCAGTCTGCAATTTGTTAAACAGTTTTACACATAACTCAGCTCGTGTTTCTTTGTCAATTTCTCTTAAAGCTTGGAACAGCTCCAATTCGCGTGGTTTGAATGACAGGCGTTATCGTAATACCTTCCACTTTACAACACTAGGCATATTCCGTTACAATCTGGCACTTCAGGTTGATTTATCAAGACTACGAATGTAAGACTGCCGAACTTGTTCAACTGAGCTGGCCGACCACGACCTGACGTTATATGTGATACACAGCCACTTTCGGTGAAACGAGTGCACCAAATAATAACAGTTTGTATTTGAGGTGGTGGCTTGCGATATTTAGTCCTGAACTGTCTCTGACCTATAGTAGCTATCTGTATTGGGGAAACCATAAACAACACTGCTCACATTCTGCCTCTTTATACGACTCCATGATGACTGTTGGGATAACTCATTCGTTCATGCCTCCTAGCGGGAATGTCAGGAACTGACAGTGTCAGGCGGGAATAAAACTTGAAGACGTGCCGCATTCAATGTTGTATCAAATATTTCTGTAAGTTATTTACCTTTTTCACAATTGAAGGCTACTTTTGTGTAACTATTTTAGAAACACCCTGTAGAAACTGGTAGTTAAATCTACATGTATATTTTTACTTCAGTATGAGTCCCTTCTACTGACACTGCGTCCTTTCTCTGTACTCTGTATTGATCACCATGCGCAGTTATTTTGAAATATTCTTCTAGCAGTCCTCATGTCAAAGAGCAGATCTCCGCCAATCGATACTCACCCTTTCTTCCATGATCCTGTGCAGTACTCTGCGACTCCTCAAGCAAACTGCACATGTGTGTCCATCTAGTAATTGCTCTCTGCATACTGGTTATAGCCTTCTTTTTCCGCCATCTGAATGTGCTACCATTTACTATGGTAAAGACTCCTAATTTGTTCTTATGCGTCCTTCATCAATATGCTTTACCATTGCTATTCATTCATTTAAATTTTTAACGTTTTTATCTCTATACTCGCCCATAACTTAATATTAAATATAAGAAACCTTGTTTCATTAAGAGAGTGGTAAGTTTATTCATTTTGTAAATTCTTCCGGAACGGCAACGATCAATACTCCGATTGTCATGCAGGAACTGTAGCATTAATAAATTAAGAAACAGATACCTTCTTTGTATTCACCCAGAAGCTCCAAAATTGCCCCAGCACACATGTTTAAGTGCATTTGTAGTTTTTCGTGGAGGACTTGGTACAAATATTCTCAGTTACTTCATCTCCTTTGTTACTTCCGAACGTTCGATGACTTCCATCGTCTTCATCATTTCGCTGGCGCAACAGTGAAATAGATGTATCACTGTCTTCCTAGACGCTGATAGCCCACCCATGCTACATTCTACAGGGTGAGGTATCATAATGGCATCTGGTCTGGGGTGTCTGTAGGTGGGGGCGCAACTTATAGGAGCTATGGCGACAGCGGCGGCAATCTTGAAATCTGCCATCTTGGATTTGGGTTACGTGCTTCAAATGGGAAGGAGGCCATATGACACATTATTTTCAATTGTCTCTTTCTCAGGAATACACATGTGAAATATGTTTTAAGATATCTTTATTTGTGTAGGAGTTACGATCCGTTAAAGTTTAGGACACTTGTCAGAGTCAGCATTGCTGCATATGCTCAATGTGACTTGCATTGCGTTGGACACACAATCGGAGTCTTTTTTGCCAGTCTTGCTGCACACGTCACAGGATCTGTGTGTGGGTCAACAGAGGTACGCGCCTCGTCAACACACCGGCAAAGATGAGCTACATTGTTGATTTTTACCTCATGCGCAATTGATTTCAGATCTCGCCACAGATAAAAGTCAAGAGGTGTAAGATCAGGGGACCGTGGTGGCCATTCGATAGGGCCCCTCCTACCTATCCAATGACCTCCTAACTGTTAATTCAGAAACCGTGTGACTTCAATAACGCAGCGGGGAGGTGCACCGTCATGTTGGAAAAAGTTAGGGAAATCACCCTTCGGATTCAACAATGTTGGAAATACATAATCACGGGGCATGTTAAGATAATTCTCCCCATTCAAGGTTCCATTAATAAATGTAGTGACGTAACAAGACTGTTACGCCACACGGTAGTAGCCAAAAGAAAGGCACGCTAGACTAAAGCTGTAGCCGATAGTGCACGCACGGCAATAAGCATACGGGCGTGAAGTCTGGAACATGAGAACTTATAAATGAATAAGAAGAAAAGTATGTAGATGCTTTTTACTTATCTTTTCTTTATTCCTTGGAATACATCTCTCTTGAATACTCGTAAGCTATAGGCACTGATACAAATGGCTCCTTGCTAGTTCGTAGCCATTAACTTAGATGGCTATTCTGTCTCTCGGCTAATGAGAGAGAATGGCTTCGTACAACTGGGCGATAGCTAGGTTCGCGTACAACTGGGGCTCGAGTCCACTCTCGTATCACGAGACCTGCCTTGGTGGTGGCGCTAGGTCTGCGATCACAGTGGCGACACGCGGGTCCGACATGTACTACATGGACCGCGGCCGATTTAAACTACCACCTAGCAAGTGTGGTGTCTGGCGGTGACACCACATTCCTCCCCCGCAAATCGGCGAACGGTCGTGAGATAAGGCTTCCGCCCGCCGTGGGGAGGACCACATGTTGACGTATGCGATGAGGTGGGGAGCCTAACAACAGGCGAGGCTGTGCCACCCGCACCCGGCCATCCGGTCCGAGGGGAGCTAGGAAACGCCTGCAAAACTAGTCCAGGGTGCACGTCAACATGCGGTGTATGCGCCCGTAAAGAAACATGAGGGGCCGAAGTGTCGACCTCCATTGCGTCGGGGTAGCCGACGCGCGATGACGTCACGTGGTCCGGAGCGGGCGGGAGTTCCATGGCGGCGGACAGCTGGTCACGGGAAGCGATCGGCGGCGCGTGACCCTGGGAGGCGCTTGGCGGCTGCAACGAAGCGTCGAATGCGGTCGGCGGCGGCGGCTGCTGCTGCTGCGGCGGCGGCGCGTCTCCATGGGGCAAAATGGAAGGCATCGTCGGTAACACCTGGGGATGAGGCGAGCCAGTAGATGGGTCCCCAGGGCGCTGACCGGACGGCACCGTCGCTGAAAGCAGACGGGGAGCGGCAGAACCCGAGCGACGACAGAGGCGCAGCTGATTGAGATGCCGACGCACCTCACCAGAGGCCCCCAAAACCAAATACATCGCGCGGCCGAGGCAGCGAAGAATGCGCCCTGCGAGCCAACGCCGTGAACCTCGATAGGTGCGATAAAATACAACGTCGCCTGGAGCAAAAGCAGGAGTCTGCCGCGGCGCAGGAACCTGATGCGGCGGATGTAGCAAAGACATCAAGGTGCGATGAGGACGACCGTGAAGCAACTCAGCCGGCGAGCGACCATCTCGGGGCTGAGAGCGATACGAAGACAAAAAGAGCAACAATGCGTCCTCCCGAGAATGCGACTCTTTCAATTTCAACATCTGTGACTTGAAAGTCCGGACCAATCGTTCAGCGGCACCGTTGGACTGAGGCGAAAACGGCGCGGATGTCAGATGTTGAATACCATTGGCCTGGCAGAATGACTGAAATTCTGCGGACATGAATTGTGGGCCATTGTCGGAAACAATAGTCTGCGGAAGACCTTCAATGCAAAAGATAGCAGACAACGCTTGGATGGTGGCGGCGGACGTCGTGGACGACATCCGAACAACAAAAGGAAAATTACTGAAGGCGTCGACCAGAACCAACCATCGAGCATTCCAAAATGGACCAGCAAAATCAATGTGCAAGCGTTGCCAAGGGGAAGTGGCTTTTGGCCACGCAAAGACTTTCCGCGGCGGTGCGGATTGTTGTTCGGCACACGCCGGGCACGAAGAACACATATTCGTAATCGCAGCATCGATTCCGAACCAAGTACAGTGCTGACGAGCAAGTTGTTTCGTTCGCACTATACCCCAATGTCCTTGATGAAGAAGCCGTAAAACAGAGGACTGTAACGAACGTGGGACCACGACTCTGGACTGATCATTATCAGAACGCAACAACAAAACACCACGTCGAACAAAAAGTCTCTCCTTGTGAGCAAAAAATCGGCGAACCAACGGATCCTCGATCCGAGACTTTGACAAAGGCCATTGCGTAGCAACAAAACGTAAAACAGTAGCAAGGACAGGGTCAGCAGCTGTGGCTGTAGCGACACGACGAAAATCAATCGGAAACGATTCGACCACTTCATCGGTTTCCGAATCAATGAACATGCAAGCAAGTTCGGAAGAATCGAATGCTTTATCCTCAGCAACAGGCAAACGGGACAACGCATCGGCGTTTCCGTGCTTAGCAGTGGACCGATACAAGATATCGTAGCGGTACTGCGAGAGGAAAATAGACCAGCGAATGAATTTCTGCGCTGTACGTGGAGGTACAGGCTTGTTCGGATGAAAAAGCGACGTCAAAGGGTTGTGGTCTGTGATGATGGTAAAGTGACGACCATACAAGAAATCATGGAACTTAGTAACACCAAACACGAGAGCCAAAGCTTCTTTCTGGCAAACACTTTGAACATGTCCTTTCTTATTGCAGAAAAAGCAAATAGTTTGGCGTGACGGGCAATGTTCACGCGAATGTCTAGTAGCACACCGCGGGCATGATTTCAGTGCATTTGTGGGCTGGCGCGGCACACGTGGCTTAGAGCGCGGCGGCAGCTGCGTTTGTTTGTGCGATGGCGGTTGACGGGGCCGCGCAGCTCGCACGGTGGGCCGGTTAATGTTACACACTGCTGGCGAAGTTTCAAAAGATTCCTGAGCACAGTCAAGTGTGTCCTGTCTATCCAATATGTCTATCACTTGTTGAAGGGAGGGATTAACTAGTTTCAAAATTTGCTCCCGTATGCGAACATCAGAAACGTTCTGTGCAATCGCATCACGCACCATTGTATCTGAATAAGAAAGACCACAGTCACATTCAAAGGCACAGTCCCTAGTAAGTCCTTGCAATGTTGCTACCCACTCCCTATTAGTTTGACCGGCCGTACGTTTTGTACGAAAAAACGTATACCGTTTTGCAACCACATTAACTGTTTCTTTGAAATAGGCATCTAATGCAGACATAATTTCCTCGTAGGACAGAGTTGCGACGTCTCGTCGGGGAAACAATTTCACTATCACACGGTATGTGGACACACCGACACAAGAAAGCAAAAACGGCTGCCGCTCATTACCTTGAATTCTGTAGGCAGCCATGTGAAAGGCGAACTGACGAGACCACTCTTGCCAGGTCTCATCGGCGGCCACGTATGGTCGAAAGGGAGGTGCAACAGCGTTCAGTGGCAGCGGTAGCGAAGAAGCGGCGGCGGCCGCATCGGTGTGCAGCGCACGTTGACCCTGGACGAGCTGTCCAAGGGCATCCAGTAACGCCTGCGTCTGCTGATTCTGCAAGCGATAAAATTCGGACAGTACATCTGGAGAATGTGGCGAAGCCATGACACAATTAAATGTAAGCAATCAGAAAGAAGTTTTTACTCGTCGCCAATCTGTAGTGACGTAACAAGACTGTTACGCCACACGGTAGTAGCCAAAAGAAAGGCACGCTAGACTAAAGCTGTAGCCGATAGTGCACGCACGGCAATAAGCATACGGGCGTGAAGTCTGGAACATGAGAACTTATAAATGAATAAGAAGAAAAGTATGTAGATGCTTTTTACTTATCTTTTCTTTATTCCTTGGAATACATCTCTCTTGAATACTCGTAAGCTATAGGCACTGATACAAATGGCTCCTTGCTAGTTCGTAGCCATTAACTTAGATGGCTATTCTGTCTCTCGGCTAATGAGAGAGAATGGCTTCGTACAACTGGGCGATAGCTAGGTTCGCGTACAACTGGGGCTCGAGTCCACTCTCGTATCACGAGACCTGCCTTGGTGGTGGCGCTAGGTCTGCGATCACAGTGGCGACACGCGGGTCCGACATGTACTACATGGACCGCGGCCGATTTAAACTACCACCTAGCAAGTGTGGTGTCTGGCGGTGACACCACAATAAACATCGGACCCACGTTTTATGAGTCCCAAATACCACACCAAACCATCACTTTTTCTTCACCAGCACATTTACAGGGATCTTACCAGTAACGACGATTCTGTTTATTTACTTCTCCTTGCACATAAAAATTAGCTTCGTCACTGAACAACACCTGTCGTATGAAATTTAGATTTGGTTACTGTGATCCAGATCCCATTCTGCAAACTGCACCCTCCGATCAGGGTAATCCTCCGAGAGATGATGTTGCAAGTGTAACTTGTACAGGTGCCATTGATGAGTGTACAATAAATGCAGGATTGAACGCGGACTGACACGGAATATTGCTGATAGCCAGCACGTACTGCAATGTGGTCTTTTCAA
This sequence comes from Schistocerca piceifrons, assembly GCF_021461385.2. Taxonomy (NCBI): domain Eukaryota; kingdom Metazoa; phylum Arthropoda; class Insecta; order Orthoptera; family Acrididae; genus Schistocerca; species Schistocerca piceifrons. The sequence continues at coordinate 475,960,905 of NC_060142.1, forward strand.
AACAATGCCACAATTGCTGTTGCAGTCTCCTCGTTGTTGGCTGTTCCTGGACGTCCACCACAGAACCTGTTGCACGAACTTAGTCCAATGACTTGGGTATTGTCATACATGAAATGTCATTTCTCTCAGGATACGGACATTGAAGTTAGCAGAAATCCCTTTGGTACTTCGTCAGCCACTCAGTGACACTATTTCATTGCATTCTCTGTGTAAGTACCATTGTAGATCACCTGCAACCATAAACAGAATTGACCACCTCCTTGCAATTTCAAACTTTAACAGGTCATAACTTCTACACAAATAAAGACATCTTAAAACAGGTTTCACATGTGTATTCCTGAGAAAGACATTTCAAAATGATGTGCCAAACGACCACTTTCCCATTTCAAACAAGTAACCCAAATCCAGTGCTACGGCTTTCAATATGGCCACAGCTGTCACCATAGCTCCTATTGTTTGTTGCGCCCTCCCCTACAGACACCCGCACCAGATGCCATTATGATTCCTCACACCGCTTGACTTTTATAAGTGTATTCCAGACTTTTGCCTCACCCTGTATATTCCACTCATTCTCTACTTGTACGTAGAGGATACCTTCATGTTCTGGTAGTCACTTTATCCGGTGATGTCGATGATGCTACAAGCAACCGTAAGTTCTTCATTAACAATCGAAATTTTGTGCCCAATAAATAACATAGGCTGAATAAAGGTCTTCCGTGACTGGAATCGTCAGTAGTAAACGGAAGTACAAACGTGGTAGCAATTTCCAGAATGCATTAGTTGCGTTCAGTTGGCTCAACATTTTCGTCTGAATGAATTCTACCACATGTGAACGACGATCACTGAACACGGTTTTCGTATGTCATGACATTTCTGCCCGGACAGCGTTTGGCGCTATGAAAGTGTTTAGTGTGTGGAACCAGTAGACAGAAGAGTGTCGTACGCACTGACGAACTTGCAGTGGTGTGTTACACATGGAATAACCTTGTACGTTTCTTATGCTGGTTTTGTTAAGCTAATCAACGAGAGCTTGTTCAGAACAATTCCCCTTCCAACCCGAACAAGGGGTCTGTCAATTACGCGACCCTACCTGAACAAAATGGGCTCCTTCGTTCTAAACCAGGGAGGCGAATCGCATACCCTTTCCATAAGCCGTGTTAAACTTGTTAAAAACTAGAAAATTGGACAAAAGAAGTTTTCTAAGCATAATAATTGCTTTTAATAAAATTTGTGTAAAGAATTCATTGAATGAAATGTGATGAGGAATTGCACAGCAAGTACTTTCTTTTAGCAAAATATGTGACAAGAATTCATTGAATGAAATGTGATCTGGAATTGGACAGCAAGTACTACTTATTCGGAAAACAATAGAGATGATTCAGTGCTGCCCATTACTTACAAGCAAAGGATAAGGGTTGACTTACGATTACATAATTGAATGGGAGTATAGTTAATTTTAAATTACGGAACACATACAGAATATCAAAGCTCAATTCATGTGATAGTCCTTACAGTGAACTAAGAAAGAAAGATCATATAAATCCAGAGAGCGATTCTTTCTCCACTTAGTCGTTCGATATCAAGTAAGTGCACCGTAGATGCTTTTCCGTTGACATATCCAACCAGCAGAACGTAAATGTTTATACAGAAAATAATGTTCAAATTCATTGTGCATTCGTATTCTGTAACCTTAGCGTTGAACCACAGACTGCTATATCGGGTATCTATCAATGCTTTGTTGTTGCTCTTTCCATGTAGAATGACTTATTGGTTGGTTTCCCCCCTAGCAGGGCTGCAGGAATCAAAGATACTAGTGGAATTGCAGAAGAAAATGGGAAGAGAACGTCAGACAGGATTTTTTCCCTCCAGTTTGCACAAGCCTTTCGTCCACAGATGTTGGGGATTACCACTTATAATTGTAGCAGACAGTGAGTTACTGGTTCATAAATCAGAAATAAAGGTATGTTAAACAAAAAATATTTCTTACATTTCTGTTATATGCAATTATAATATTGTCTCACAGAAGAGAAACACTAGATAAAGATTCTAATAAATTTACAATTTGTTTAACAGTATTAATGTGACGTGTTTAAGTATTTGAAGGTATCTGAAGAAACAGGTGTCCATCCCGAGTAAATCTGTAACAGGTAACAGGCTTTCTTTGTTAGTGTATTGAACACAAAGACCTATTAAGAAAACTTCTCACAGAACAAGTACGATTTTACCTGTACTTATAAAGTTGTGCGGTGTGGATCTAATAAACATTACATAGAAACTGGTGTTATTAGCATACAACGTCGTTTTCGTGACAGTAGACAACTTCAACTGAGCTGAACGTTCATATAGAACCTGCTCTCTAGTACAACATTCAGTAACATTTCTTAACTGTCTCAAAGTTTATTATAGTATATTCATTGCTTGATATAACATTTATACACATAGAGAAAATATTTTCTTGGTTGTACCAGCGATCTTTGTCCTTGGTTGGTGTGTATATCACGGATGGATTTGAGGACGTGCAAGTTATCCATTCTATCTACAAAAATATTCTAGATTTTGTTCTATTAATGATATGATCCATAACGCATTGTATTTATAATTCTGTTTTTATTCTGACATTTGCTCCCTAATCTTTTCTTGTGTAGCACAAGGTTCTTAGACCTCTTCAGTTCTGGTAAACATGTTCTTTATTTCAATTGCCTTAGAGTGTATACGTTAGCAACGTACAGTAGAGTAGGAATTGCAAATATTTTACAGTCTCTCTTATTGGCTAATTTCCAAGAAACCTTATAAAAATAAGCAGATATTCGGTTTATTCTCAATTTCCACTTCCTCTCTGAATGACTAAGTGTTTTGGTATCATAAAATTGAATTAATTGACGCTGTAATTTATTATATTTTTAATTACTAATATTACTAATAGGTTTCTGTTCCCTCACTGACGTTTTCGTCTTTATTGGTACATGTATGTGTTCCACAGCCATGAAATGTATTCACTGAGCGATTTTCATAAATCTCTACAACTATCACCTAGTCATCAGCAAACGAAGCAGACATGATATATGTAGTATTTCGTAACTTCCCTGTGTGTGTGTGTGTGTGTGTGTGTGTGTGTGTACTTCCTGACCTTCCAATGCACTTGCTAAAAATGCGAATATTTTACATAAATTAAAATGTATTAAGATCATTCCAGTCGTATCTGAATCTCAGTTATGCATTTTATTACGGTTATGAGATGACCCATTTTCTCTAGAATGATTCACTTTCTTTCAAACCAGTATCCATGTGAACATAGTTAACCTATAAGCACTGAAACGTAAACTGATTGTGATGAAACGATAGACATAAACATACAATGGTGAAATCGATGTTTTCCAACTGATATCTGAGTGAAGTTCCAAAAGGGAATGTGTAGTTATGTGATTGAATCCAACAATCAATGGTAAACATTCCACCTCACCGACCAGCACTCAGCGTCAATGTGTGATGTTCTGCCTGAAGCATCTGCAGCATGTAGACATTATAAACCACTGCAGTGGGATGTGTATCAGCAGTTCAGACGACAACAACTTTGTCTCTGTCAGGTCTATGCCGACAGCAGTGCTTCAGAACTGAGCTAGCCCCATAAGCAAAGTTGTACGTCGATAATGTACATCTATGTGGATCAAACTATGGTCATGGTCCAGAAGCCAGAAATCGTTGCATATGACTCTCTTCTATCTCTTGTTTCCAAAAGCGTCACTGTTATTGAGATCTGTTCCATTCACTGTAGGAGGCTGAGAAAAATGCTTACGTGGAGGGGCGAGGAATGAAGCAATTTTTTCGCTTTCTCTATTCCTCCATGTGGCTGTCATTTGTTTTTTTGTTACTAGCCATATTGCCTTATCAGCAGACTTCGTTGTCAGCCTTGTTGAAGTTCATTATTAACAATTTATGATCTCTGAGTTCCATTTTTTCTTATATACAGCACCTGTAGAAAGAGAAAACTTCTAGAGAAAGGAACATAATCACATCTACAATGCAAGCAAGAAATAGACGATAAAAAACTACCACTGTGATTTGTTAACTGAATAAAATTAAACATGTACCATGACAAAAAATGCATTTCAGTAACTGTATACACAGTACCAGTGTTAATAAGCTACTGATACAGCAACTAATGGTACCATAAACACCCAAACGAAGAATGTCCACTATTATTTTGGGAACATCAGTGCAATGAGATGGTGAGGTGATTTAATATATTTACGTCGCTCTAAGTTCTTCAAGTCAGTTGCAGCTGGAGCACTTCACCATCTTGATGAAGCTGAGTGAGTGGCAGTTGTTCCTGTCACTCACCATCCCTGTGGATCAGATTCACTTGCTTTCACAAGGCGAGCACTCACCAACTGCAATTCAACAGGCGCGTGGCCACTACCATATGCGTATGAAAACATGGGAAGTAGCTACATCACCCTGCATCTTCATGGTCTATGCACATCCACATGAATTTCTCGTGTCTATGGAAGCTGCAAAGGTGGCTGCGTCCTTAGGTGAAGTAGTGGAGGTCATCTTTACAACTTCTGCCAAATTGTGCAAGGTTTATTCACCCTCTCTCTCTCGCATAT